>NC_063062.1:2066253-2263753 GCF_018812025.1 Megalobrama amblycephala
CTGGGCCTCATTCAGGAATCACAAGTGAAGCGTTCAAAAACACTCTTACTGAATCTAAAATGTCACAAAATTAATACAATGCAACGTAAGAATGGATTTATGAACGATTCATACAGAAATTTGCGCTTGTGTTTCACGAACGACGTCCGGCGTGTTTTAGAAAACGCTAAATACAATCAGAACGTTCAGCCAAACGACGGACAGGTTTTACAGAACTTGAAGATTTTTATTTAGAGTGTGTTTCGATCTGTCTTCTGATTATGTTTCGTGACTTTTATTCTGAATGAACTTTTTCTCTCAAGGTTCCTCATTTTACATTCATACCTCAAACATTCAGTGGTGGAACGTTACGGGAATGTCTTTTACCTCAGGATCTGTAGTTTAGACCTTTTCTGAATTGAGTTTTTATTTGTTTTTGTTTTTTAGAATCGATTTGAATTCGTCAGAATCAGAAATGCTGACGTGATTTTAGGACGGGACCTCACTGATTCTCTTCTATGCATTGGCCTCCCTGCGCACCGGCTCGCGGTCCGAACGCCCGCCTGGACCTGAGGACGCGGTCGCTAGGGAAGAGGAATTCCCGGAATCTTATAAGGTTCTTGGAAATGTGTCTGCTCAAACGTTTGATGATGTCAGAGCCCGTCTGTCTCTCAGAACAACTGTCAAATACCTCAGAAACCAGCTGAATGTGTCAGTAGATGTTTGAACGAGCGATCGGCCCGCTATGGGATCTGCTCCTACGTTTATTTCATCTGGATCTCAGGGCAAGTTTTGAATATGTGGGTGAATCTCATGAAAATCAAAAAAATATATATAAAAAAAAAAAAAAAATATATATATATATATATATATATATATATATATATATATATATATATATATATATATTTATATATATATATTTTCATGAATATTTTATATATATAAGTACTGTCAAATCGATTAATTGCGATTAATCGCATCTAACAAAAGTTTGTAAGAGTGTGTGTGTGTGTGTGTGTGTGTGTGTATATAAAGATATATATATATATATATACATACATGCACATTAATGCTGTCAAATCGATTAATCGCGAATAATCACATCTAACATAAGTTTGTAAATTGTGTGTGTGTGTGTGTAAAGACATATATATATATATATATATATATATACACACACACATACATACACACACACACACATATATTAATGCTGTCAAATCAATTAATCACGATTAATCACAAATAACATAAGTTTGTAAGTGTGTGTGTGTGTGTGTGTGTGTGTGTATATATATATACATACACACATATATATATATATAAATGCTGTCAATCAATTAATCACATCTAACATAAGTTTGTTAATATATAGTGTGTGTGTGTATATAAAGATATATATATATATATATATATATATATATATATATATATATATATATATATACACATACATACACGCACATATTAATGCTGTCAAATCGATTAATCGCGAATAATCACATCTAACATAAGTTTGTAAATTGTGTGTGTGTATAAAGATATATATATATATATATATATATATATATATATATATATATATATATATATATATATATATATATATATATATATACACACACACATACATACATACACACACACACACACACACACGCACAGATATCAATGCTGTCAAATCAATCGCGAATAATCACATCTAACATAAGTTTGTAAGTGTGTGTGTGTGTGTGTGTGTGTGTGTGTGTGTGTATATATTAATGCTGTCAATCAATTAATCGCATCTAACATAAAAGTTTGTTAATATATAGTGTGTGTGTGTGTGTATATATATATATATATATATATATACTATTACTTATCATTACATATAAATGCTGTCAAATTGATTAATCATGATTAATCGCATCTAACAAAAGTTTGTAAGTGTGTGTGTGTGTGTGTGTGTGTATATATATATATATACTATTACTTATCATTACATATAAATGCTGTCAAATCGATTAATCATGATTAATCGCACCTAACAAAAGTTTGTAAATATGTGTGTGTGTATATATATACATATACGTATATTAATGCTGTCAAATGATTAATCGCATCTAACATAAAAGTATGTTTATATATTTAGAAGCGATTAATCACAATTGATTTGACAGCATTAAAATATATATATATATATATATATATATATATATATATATATATATATATATATATATATATATATATATATATATAATTTTTTTTAATGCTTATATATAAAATAAGGAAATTGAAGCCTGTTTAACGTGTCTTGCATTTAATCGTCATGATATCACAATTTAAAAATCTTAAAGGTCCAACATTTACTTATCCAAAATATAATTTATCATTTCTTCCTGCTGGTTTTGGATCAAAATATCATGTTTTCCCAGAGGTTTCATGAGATTCACCCATGAATGGTGTGATGAAGTTCTCAGCGTAACCATCAAATCATTCCACAACCAAAGCAGAAGCTCCAGAGCAAAGTCCAGATGAACGTCTGGATCTCTGCGTGAACATCATCCTCTTTATCCACACTGACGCTTCAGGGCCTGATGTTTGTGTCCAATCTCACATTTTTGCTTTCCGTAACAGGAAGGCGTCTCTCTCAGGAAGTACTGTGATGTTTTTAAGTGAACTCTCATTATTTTTAAGATGAATATAATCACTCATGAATGCACGGGAGCGTTGTTGTGACGTGTGGAGATTTACACTACATACCTCATGCTGCCATTACGACGGGAAGCAAACGCGCTCCCCGGATACTGCGCAGAATCTGGAATGCTGGACGTGAATCCCTCGATTCTTTCGTTTTGTGTCTTTTTTTCTTGTGGCAAAACCAAACAAACATGAACTGTTGCATTTGTACAATCAGGTGGCCAAACCTGCTCACCTTAACCAAAATATCTGCCTTCAGTTCCTGCACAGCTAGATACCAAAGACCAGCCCGCTGCTCCTAAACACACATGACGTCGGCCTCACAGGTCAAAGGTCACCCGCATTATATGCATTTATTGATGCTGTTTTCAGAAGTGAGTGTTTCAGTGTCATGTGATCGACTCCTAGAAGATCTTCAGCTCGAGTCTGTATTATGATGATGTAACGGGTGACCAGGGAATGACCGGTCAGATGTTTCTGTCTGGTCTGGAAGAGGTTTGAAGGCCATATTGATGTGCTTTCTCTCTATTCTCAGGACATTGATTCTTCTGTTCCAGCTCTGATTCTCCATGTTTGCTGCAGCTCTTCTTCTGTTTGAACTGGATTAAAAACATTGTGCAGATTCTTTGTCCCAGTTTTATATTTTTGTTTTGTTGTGACTCTGTCTAATGCTTTAAAGGGTTAGTTCACCCAAAAATGAAAATAATGTCATTAATTACTCACCTTCATGCCGTTCGAAAATATTTTTGGTGCACCAAAAAAAATAAAAATAACGACTTATTTAGTGATGGCCGATTTCAAAACACTGCTTCAGGAAGCTTCGGAGCGTTATGAATCTTTTGTGTCGAATCAGCGGTTCAGAGCGCCAAAGTCACGTGATTTCAGCAGTTTGACACGCGATCCGAATCATGATTCGATACACTGATTCATAACGCTCTGAAGCTTCCTGAAGCAGTGTTTTGAAATCGGCCATCGCTATATAAGTCCTTATTTTTTTTTTTTTGGCGCACCATAAATATTCTCGTGGCTTTATAATATTAATATTGAACCACTGTACTCACATGAACTGATTTAAATATGTTTTTAGTACATTAATGGATCTTGAGAGAGGAAATGTCATTGCTCAGGCCTCACTGAGCCATCGGATTTCATCAAAAATATCTTAGGATTTGTAGAGCATAAACGGCCACCAGTACAGGTTTTTAGCTTCACATTTGGTCTCTTCATTGAGGGTCAAAGATGAGACTCTTTGTTTGACAGGAATAATGTTTCAGCATATAAAGATACTGATCCAGGAACAGGTTTAGGGTGCGTCTCAATTAACTCCCTAGTTCACTAGTCGGGGCTCTTATCAGGGAGTCGGCCATTTTAAGTGCTGTCTCAATCGCAAAATCCTTCCAGTGCACTGAAAAGTTTGCTCCCTAAAAAGTCCCACAATTCAATCCAATCCAATTTTTCATTATTGTTATTATTATTATGGTATTCAATTATATTTCACTATGAACATACAATTTGATCGGGACCCTTTAATGTTCAAGTCACGTGACGCCCGCCGTAAATTATTCAGCGGCACCTGTAAACTTTCCCCCCACTTTATTTAAAATTTCGCTATAAGTATTAGTCAGATCTATTAATATAAACACAACAAAAAAAAATTCCTGTAAAGATACGTAATGCTACGCCACTTAACGGTCACGTGATGTCGCGGCAGATATTCCGCGCTCTTTCAGCTGCTTTCATCACCTGAGGACGGTTAGCCGTGATGAACGCGCTTAATGTTGTTTCGGAGGAGTTTAACGCTACAGACGGTCAAAAGAAGGAGCTACAAACAGGTAAGACTATAATTTATTTTCTATGTGTGGTGTATTTGGTAATTATCGCTATGATCGTGATTTTGCGCTACCGTTATTCCGTTATATCGAGTTTTGCGCGCGCCCCTCTTGAAAATAAAAGTCCTTAGAAATCAAAATATAAACAAAACTATTCTCAGAACTTCAGAATATGTGAAATTTTTAGTCTGAAATGAGGTTTAACACAAAGCATATGGGTTATGAAGCCTTAACTAGGAGTTATTGCCATTACCTTCACTTCAAATACCCAAATAAGAAAAAAAATCAGGCGCTTTTGTAAATAATTGACATTAAAAAGTCGAAATTATGACATACTAAGTCATATTTGTAAGAGGAAAGATCGAAATTATAACATACGGGTGGATGACTTGACATAGGCCTACAATTCTACCTATTCATGATGTCATATACTAATAAAAATGGGTATTTGTTAAAAAAAAATATATATGTTTATGTTGTTCCTCTGACAAGATATTATTACAGCATACTCTAGTTCAAATATATGAACATCAAAATTGTCATATGTCACTGTCCGGGCAATGTGTGACCTTACTAATATGATAATATATCTCAGCAAAGTATAAATAATTCATAGATAGTGTACAGTTTAAGTAACAGAATTAGGCATTTTTAATGGACTCGTGTTGATGTCTGTGCATGATTTTAAAGCAGGTTCTGGCCAAATATGTTTCGTCCGTAAAATGGCCGTCATTTGGTGTGACATTACAATCTATATTTTGAACGGGCAATAATTTGGACATCATTATGATCAACCATGAAGTTGCAGTGTCATCTCTGGAGTGGTTTGGAAGGTCAAGAGGTGAGTTCTGACTTTTTAATTTTTAAAAAGCTCGTTATCTGATATATTAATTAGTGGTCAGTGTTTTGTCTTATGGTGTGATGTTATTTGCATAACATTTTTACAAATTTTACTTATTCTTAAAAATCATTGCTGCCATGTGGCAGTTTACATGCTAAGTATAAGTTAGCTGTTATTAGTTAACCAAGAGATTTATCTTAAATGAACAAAACATCATATGGTGTGACTGTTTTTCCATATTACAAACACCGTTTTTTTTTTTTTTTTTTAATAACTAAATATTAAAAAAAAGTATTGAATGAATTTAATGGTGAACATTAAATTTACCCATACAAATAATGTATTCCTTTTCGATTTTATACTTAATTTAACTGTTTCACCATGTTTGCCATGCTTTGCGTATTAAAAGATGCAATATTTTCTGTGTGTCAGGCAGATAACGAGAGGACACAAAAATACAGGGAAAGACTCGATGCTGACCTTGTAAGGAGAGAGGAGGTCCTGAGGGAAAGAAGGAAAAAGTACAGAGATCATGCCAGTTCACACAGAACTACTATAGAGAAGGATGAAAGTCTAGACCACAACTTTAACACAGGTACTATTACCAAGATTGTGAAGCTGAAATTAAGTTTAAAAAAAAAAAAAAAAAAAAAAAAAATTAATATTAAGTATTTTTCATTAACAGGTATAAAGAGAAGATACGAAGAGGAAAACGTGAGGCATTCAGTGTGCACTCCCTTCCTCCTTCAAGATGAGATGCACAAAAATACAAAAGAAGAAAAGAAGTGAATGCAATTATGAACCTGACCCCTCCATCTCTTGAAGCATCACTGAATGAAGATAATGCAAATCATACATTGTATGTTTTTGACTGGTATCTGATATTACTGATACTATGAATGTCTGTGAATCTAAAACATTCAACTAATTGTAAATTGATATTTTTTACTGTTTAACAATTATAATTGTTACAACACACTCTAATTTTAAAGTTCATGTTGAAGGTTCTTCATGTGAGATGGTGTTTGATTTACTCGTATTAGAGTTTCTTAAATAACGTTTTAAAACGATGATTTTTAGTCGTATTAATGTTAATTGAATTGAATTCATCGAATGTCGAATGCACATAAAATAATTTTTTGCATTGACATTGTGGTGTGCAGTTCATCATATAGTGTGACTGCATCATTTGGTGTGACATTCAGAATTGACAAATAATTATAAATCATAAAGTCAAAGGAACACAAGAGAAATAGTATCAGCAAGGGTCAGAAGCATTTTCTTAGATTTATAACAGGGTTTGTCTGAATTAATCTAAAATATCTGAGTGAGGAGAGATGTCTGTCTTTGCATGAGGGTTTAGAAAAATATTACTAAATCTAATGAATCTGCAAAACAAAGTTAAATTAATAACTTTGTCACACCATATGATAATTTTGAGCACAAAAGCAACAAATTTGGTGAATAAATCCAAATTCTAATACAAACACTTAAAAGACAATTAAATAGTCAGTACAACACAACTCAATATTTTTTTATGCCTATATATATATATATATATAATATGTTTTAATATCTTTTTTTTATTGACAACTAAACCTCACATGCTTTCTGTGTCTGATGCCTTTTGAAACCACTGAAATTCATGTGGAAACTTGAGTCTTTCATGTCAAGTTAACTCAGTCCTCAAGGTGGCGCTCGTGTGCAGAGAGTAAGAATGACACGTTTATGGAGTCAAATTAATGCCTTAAAGTTTTGCACAAAAATAAAGTTTTGCAAAACACAAAAAAGAATTGAGCAATAAAAAAATGTTTTGCAAACAAAAATAAAGAATTGCAAAAGGAAAAATAAAGTATTGAGCAGAAAAAAATAAGTTTTGCAAACAAAAATAATAAATTGCAAAATAAAATAAAGTGACAAAAATCAATGACAGCTGTAATCCTATTTTATCTTTGCCACATATTTTTCATGCTCAAACCTACTAAATCATTTGCAACGCTCATTTTATTCTGCGTTTCAGTCAAGCGTGCGCTCACGATACCGGTTTTCCTTTGCGCTGCACTTTTCTGTGCGGATCTCTTTATGGCACTGGTTTGACGTGGGGGTGGAGTCAAGAAACGGGGGCACGCCCCCGCGAAATGCATTGGAGGGGAACGTAATCAGCGACAGGTGAAATAATTCTTTGACATGGTTAAAAATAATGAATGGTTTGTTTTTGTTGGTTTGTTTAGCATATGTTGTCGCCAATTACGACCCCCTCCAATGCATTTCTTATAGTAATATGACCTGTCTCACTGCCTGTATCCACTTTTGTGTCCTTAAACATTCGTTTTTTGGGGTCGACAGCTTATAAAAACTTATTTCTGGGTTTTTTAGCTTGTTAGCTGTACACCTTGTCACACCGCAGCTTTTAGGCATTGTTCTGTTTTTTGTAATGAGTCAGAAAAGACAAGGAGGCAGCCTCATGCATTACAAAGTCAGTGGAGACGGTTGGATTGATTTTTCCCCCGGTTGGATTGTTTTTCCCCCGGTGGGCATGGTTTTCAGATTATAATAAATGCGCTCTGTCTCTATGCTTGATCTGTTCTGTTGCGATCTGCGTCTCCTGTCGATGACGTGTTTCGCGGGGGCGTGCCCCCGTTTCTTGACTCCACCCCCACGTCAAACCAGTGCCATAAAGAGATCCGCACAGAACAGTGCAGCGCAAAGGAAAACCGGTATCATGAGCGCACGCTTGACTGAAACGCAGAATAAAATGAGCGTTGCAAATGATTTAGTAGGTTTGAGCATGAAAAATATGTGGCAAAGATAAAATAGCATTACAGCTGTCATTGATTTTTGTAATTGATTATATTTTTATTTTTGCACTACGTTATTTTATTTTGCAATTTATTATTTTTGCTTGCAAAACTTATTTTTTTCTGCTCAATACTTTATTTTTCCTTTGCAATTCTTTTTTTTTGTTTTGCAAAACTTTAAGGCATTAATTTGACTCCATACACGTTCTGTCAAATGATTTTTGTGTGGAAGTTGTTCAGCTGTAGTTTTTATTGATTGTATTTTTCTCTTGTAACAGCATCACTCTTGGAGTTTTGTGCTTCTCAGTATTGAATCAATATAGCCTTGTTCCAAAATGGATTAAATTCATTATTTTCCTCAAAATTCTACAATCAATACCCCATAATGACAACTTAATGAAAGAAGTTTGTTTGAAATCTTTGCAATAGAGGGTATGCACGTGACGTCACCGTCGACCGTTAGGACAGCGGTCACGCCCACTGAGTGGCACAAAGACTGAGCGGCAGCATTGGTTTTCAGCGTGAATGCAGTGAAAAACACACAAAACACTTCCAAAACGGGAAAGAGCTTTGTGACTGACTGTACAACTAGCTTTGACACAAAACCCGAGGTATATATTTAAAGACTGCCGAAAGCTACAGAAAAAAAAGAGGCAAATGGATCACTGCAATTCACAGAAACAACATGGATTTGCAGTTATTTTGTCAAAATGTTGAATTTTGAGGTAAAATCATTCCATATATATTGTATTGTTATATATTATGTTGACAAATCATCAATTAAATATTTTCCATCTTATATTATGCATAATTGTGTGTTTTAAAATAAACACTGACACAAACTATACTATAAAACTATATATGTTTTAGGGCTGGGCAATGTGACGATATAACATTGATATAAGTGATTACACGGATTTAAACCTACCTATATTGTAGTTATATAAAATATTCACAGGCAGATTTGCTTTAAGAATTTCCCCGGCGTCAAATCAGCCACATATAAATGTCTGGAAACACGACTCCTGGCTGCATGTCAATATCCATGGATTAGGTTTATTTGACAAGTTGTAAGAAACACTTTCGAGTCTAACCTTTAGTGTAATCGTTTGTTTTACTCGCGTTTTCGCAGTTTCCCCTATTAAATCCAGTCACGCAGCAGGTTCTTCTGCCACTCAGTCCAGCTGAGGGAGCGCGTTCCGGCGAGGGGCGGAGCCAGACATTGTTAACATTCGGGGCTTAGCCCAAATCTATATTTTTCCAGTGACATTTAATTTTCTGTTAACAGCTTTACTGACATGAAAGAAGCTTTTTTATAGTATTCTTGAGTAAAGTTCATAAAATGTACATGATTTGGCACTTTAATCTGTAAAAGTTTGTTAGGTATACCTCCTCTAGAGGGGTCCGGGGGCATGCTCCCCTGGAAGAAAATGTAGTACATTTTAAGGTTAAATGCATTAATCTGGGGCACTTTGGAAGCTCAAAATTAAGAGCTTCAATCCATGTACAGTGTGCAAATTGACCAAAGAAACAGCATTGTACCTCGACATGAAAGAGGGTTTAGTTCTTTTTAGTCTGTAATATCATCTTTTTAGTTGTGATATAGTGTCTACATCGTTTTAGGTGTTTTAGGATGCCAAACAATTATTACAATGAAATAATAATATAATAATGTTTTAGGCCTATATAATTATTCATATGACTAATATCCATATATTGTTAAAAAAAAAAAATGCTCTCTAAATAAATTACATTTTTCATTAGAAATTATAAGACTTTTGTACTAATTTCTAAGATAGGCCTAAATCCTTGAACTTTTATTTTGATCAGCAGATCACTAGCTGATCGCGTGAGAAAATGTGCGCACTTGCAGCGCAGACAGACTGTATATATATACTTAATCACTATATTTTGCTGTTTTATAAAGGCACAAAGCCATATCACAGTTTCGATTTTAGTTCGTTGGCAAAATACAACGTTAGAGATTTACATGTTTTAAATTTTCGGTTCATTATGAAACGGTGGCACCTGGTCATTAATGGGAAACACTGAATGAACGTTTAGCTGACAAATGTGCCAAAGTTGTATTATCAGCTGTTATATCATAACAAAAACCCTTCAACCGGACCGAAAGAGAGTCTCGAGGCCTGCCGCTGCTCTGAGTGAGTGACAGGAGGCGTGGCTCTGCTCTGAGTGAGTGACAGGAGGCGTGGCTCTGTACAACTGCGGTGTGCGTGAACGCGCTGTCGGAGAGAAGAGCGAGAAAGCGCTACCGGTAACGCTGTATGTAGGCCTATGGATAGTACTGTAGAAAAGCGGTATTGAACTGTTTAACATATTTTAATAGAGAGATATGTTTAGAAAAATGATATTTTGACAGCACTGTTAAGAAACCTCAAACCTGAAAGATTCGGGGCTTGACTCAAAACATTCAAAATCGGCTGGCGCCGCCCCTGTGCATACCCTCTATTTATGGATGATGGAGGCCACTGTGTTCATTGGGACCTTCAATGCTGCAGAAATGTTTCTACCCTTCCCCAGATCTGTGCCTCCATACTAGACAGTTCTATAGAAGTTCATGGTTTGGTTTGTGCTCGGACATGCACTGTTATCTGTGTGAGCTTATATAGACAGGTGTGTGCCTTTCCAAATCATGTCCAATCAACTGAATTTAGCACAGGTGGACTCAAGCTGTAGAAACATCTCAAGGATGATCTGTCGAAACAGAAGAACCTGAGCTCAATTTTGAGTGTCATGACAAAGGCTGTGAATACTTGTGATTTTTATTTTTATTTTTAATAAATTAAAACTTAAACTTCTTTCACGTTGTCATTATGGGGTATTGTTTTGTAGAATCTTGTGGAAAATAATTAATTTAATCCATTTGGGAATAAGGCTGTAACGTAAAATGTGAAGCGCTGTGAATAGTTTCCGGATGCACTGTATATGTCAAGCACCAACATACTAAACCATAATTATGAGATAAAAAGTAAAAATTGTGCCTATAGTTATAATTTCACATTTTTATCTCATAATAATGATTTATGTTGTAATTGACTGATTCTCTGAACTTCTGTAATCATAACTCATAATAACAGCTTTGAAATTGAGCATTTTACTGAAAACAATCAAATAATATTTTTGTAACGGGTTATTCTCACATGATGGATGTTGGACCTAGTTATGTGTTGCTTGCAGATATCTTTTTTATATTTATTAATATCTATATTTTTGTTAGTTATTGACAGCTAGATCTTCTCACATGCTTTCTGTGTCTGATGCATTTTGAAACCAACCACTGAAATTCATGTGGAAACTGAGTCTTTCATGTCAAGTTATCTCAGTCCTCAAGGTGGCGCTCGTGTGCAGAGAGTCAGAATGACACGTTCTGTCAAATGATTTTTGTATATGGAAGTTGATCAGCTGTAGTTTTTATTGATTTTATTGACAGGAAGATCTTGGAGGAGTTTTGTGCTTCTCAGGCCTCGTCGTGTTGAGATTTGTTGGATTTTTTTTTTTTTTTTAAGCTGGCAAATTTGAGCACTTACTGATTACAATTAATGCTTGAAGATTTAATTCTTTTCTTGATTTAAGTTCCTAAACCTCCTCTATGACGTGCATTGGGTGATCATGAAAACAATACAACCTTGTTTCATTTTAATTAGGAGAAATCCCATGAAAATGCCTGTTGAGCAAAAACAAGGTAAATGTTGGACATGGAGTTTTGTTTGCAGTACAAGACATGGTTCACAGCTTTAAACATGCTAAGCTTTACTTTAAATCTTCTACTTTGTGGTTCATTTTGTTTTGTGTTTTTCAATATGACTAGCAGTTTTTGTACTATTTAAATTTCATGAACTCCATAAAAGAACCATAACTAGTCCATATGACTCCATAATCTGTCAACTTTGTAATGAACATATTTTAACTTTTTTCCAGCAGTGAAGCTCTAGAAACTAAAGTATCAAAGAAATTTGAACATTTTCAAGAACAAAATTCTTCTTTTTTTATATTTTCTAACTTAAGAAGTATTTTGTATTTTAAAAGTATTTTGTATTCCCAAAAAAACTTCTTTTTCCCTTAAGAATGTTGTTATTTTATTTACTTAAGATAAAACTTAAGAATTCAAATTCTTGAAAAGAGTGTAAACTTGTGCTGTGCTGAGAATCCTTTACCTAATTTGGTGTTCCTGGTCAAATATGCTCCGCCTTGTAAATCTTAAGCAACTTATTTTAGAGTGAAAGAAGTTTATTCGGGTCAAACAAAGTACAAAAATTATCAAAACAGTTTGGAGAAGTTGTTACACCCTGTGTGAGCAAAGTCAGCAGCTTTTAGTCCAATGCCATAAAATTAAAGGCACAGTTCACCCAAAAATAATTCTGTCATTTACTCGCCCTCAGGGCGCCAAAATCCATGTTCAGATAATCTTTGACATGAAAAAGTGCTTAGCTGTAGAAATCTATGCATAAATAATAATAATAAAACCCTGTTATTATAATTAGACAGCATTAAGGTTCAATTATTTAGTATGCATACTTTGGTTCCACACGTGTAAATTATTTCAGCCAAATCTATAGGCTATAAAATGGCCTATAATGCAGAAATAGATTAATTTTCTCTGAATAACATGTCCACACATTTGAGAAATGATCCCGATACTGTTAAATCGATTAATTGTGATTAATCGCATCTAACATAAACGTGCATATATATGTATATATAAACTTATATGCGATTAGTCAATTCGAGGGCGAAATGATTATCGAAATGAGGCTCATTTCTTTCAGTAAATGTTTTGTGTATCTGCTGTGTACATTTTTGAGGAATTAACAGCCACAGCATTTCAAAGAAGGAAACAAATTGTGACAAGTTTCTCAGTGTACTTTTAGAGTTACTGAACATCTGATTGTGTGGAAACCAATCAGTGAGATTCAGATGTTGTCAGTCACATCCTGTTTGGTCATCAGTAATTTGCGCCATGACTGAGAGAGAGTTAAAACAAGAACATTCGAGGTTTTACTTGAAGTCTTTAATCAGATTCCTTTCACAGGAGTCAGTGTGTGAAGAGGTGAATCCACCAACACACTCTGAGGGAGTAATTCATCATCATCCTCATCATCACATGTAAAGACATTCATTCCAGTTTCATGACCTTCTGGCGCTGGGCGTGTTCGACCTTCACTTCCTCATTCATGTCCTCCAGCAGATGCTCATGTTACTCTGATTAATCAGAAGATTTCAAATGTGGAAGTTCACAGTGCAATAAATATAAAAATATAAATCAGCAAGTTTAAATAGGAAAAATAGACATCTGTTGGCAAATCTTACACACATCCATGTATAAACAGGTTAGTCACAGTGGTTAAGACATGCTCTCTATATATCACCTCCTTATTGCACATTCATAGCCTTCACTCACAATAAATATGACTCAATCGCATCTTCATACAAACACAGACAATGCATTACAGTCTGAATCACTGGATAATGTTTGAACAATTGATTCTAAAACAATTGATTTCTGTTAAACAACATTTTACAATTGAAACATCAACTGGAGTGACTGGTTGTGAAATGTTCATAAACCACAACGTTTCACAACCTTCAACACTCTTTCTTTACACAAAATAAGACTTGAATTGATATTTCATTATCTAATGTAATTTATACGTTATAAAAAAAATAAAAAAATCTTAAAGTCTGCTGTCGATGTTGAATAATTCAATGACATGCTCTTACTCGTCTTATCTATATTTAAAGGTGCTAAAGAGGATCTTTTCGTCAACTGAGAAATCAAAGACTGTTAGTGAGTTTTTGAAATGAGCGCATGCATAAGAACAACCCCCCTCCTTCACAGCTCATTTCGAGGGAACGCCTCCCAAAACTCGTGCACGAGTGTTTACCACCGGCATTCGCTGTATCGTGTTAGTGGATTCATTATGTCGGACTCATAATCTGCAGTTGTTACTCCTGACAAAAACATCGCATGTCGTCTCTCACAAGGAACGTCACGGCAGTGATTGATAAGCCAGAGGGCCAATCGTTTACGCGATCATCGGCTGATGTTTTTAAGGCCCTACCTCGTGCACAGATGATGTATATTAATATTATTACTTTCAGTGCACCTAATAAATAGTCTTTTATCAGTTAGTAAAGACAGTTTCAATTAATATTGCAAAAATGTATAAAACAAAACATCCTCTTTAGCACCTTTAATAATCCTAAATGACAGATTGTTAAACTTAAACACCTCTACATATAAATAACAATCGCACAAGTCGTGCTTTAGATGGTCAAACGTTCAGACACGTCGACTCGTTCTTCATTTGCTCGTGTTCGAATATTAGCGCGTAAATAAACGATCAGAACATGATGCAAATGAACTCTCATATTTGAGCTTCGTCTAGTTCTGTGCAGCTCAGTTTTATTTAATGATTTATTTTTGTCTACTAAACTAATGTAGCTTGTTTAGATCAAACGGGTTTGTACGATCACGAGGAATCATTGAGTTTGTGTCCAAATGTTTGATCACATGACTGAAACGCTGCTGATCATGAAAACAATAATTTATAATCTCTCCACATCCTGTAAAAATTGTGGAATTATGAAATCCAAACTTATTCTCTCCCACATAACCTCGTGTGTGTTCATACTCTTGTGACTCACTCACGATATTGCACATTTCTGTAAATCTCTGGTGTATGTTGGCGTATTTACTCTGTTTGCTGGTTTCGCTGTGAATCAAACTTGCATCAGTGCAAGTTTTTGTAAATAAAACTAAATCTGTATAAACTTTCTTTAAAATGTAGAATAATATTTGGTCTGGCAATAATAATCAATAAAAATATTAAATAGTTTGTGAACAATGATGCTATTGTCTTTCTAGAACTGAACTGTTTACATCACTGAACAGTGTATTCCTGTTCATCACAGTCTCTATTGTGTAAAGCACTATAAAAATAAGTGATTTGTCGGTCTGATAATACTTTTAAAAGTCTATAACAGGAAGTAAGGCGCTGTGAGCAGAAGTAACAAGCTTGGTAACACTATTGGAGTGACGCTGTGAGCGTCTGACCGGCTCATGCTGAGCTGATATTCAGCGACGGTCCTTTTATAGGTCTTCTGATGGACGTTCTCTAAAGACACACAGCTGTACGACCCTTCATGAGTCTTGTTCATGCTTTCAATGAGATACAAACAGCCCTGATCCGAATCAACGCACTCCTCGCGCGTGTTACCGTGGAACCAGTGGTACGTGGCGTGATGTGATGTCATCGGGCAGAGCAGGAAGTGTCTAGAGGACGGTGGGACATGAACCACTGATGTCTCAGCACTATTTTCAGTCTTTGATGGTGCGGCTAAAGCTGGACCTGTGGAACAGACGGTCATGTGATTAGTTTGCTGAATTGACATAAATGGATATTTGTGAAAACATTTCACTCTTTTCCAAAACCAATGAGCGGCCAGTCTAGAAAGCAATCCCAGAATACACCAAGTTCAGAGATCATTGAACAATGTAAGGCTGAACACCGTCATCAATTTGGCTGCGTGAGATTCTCCAGCTTTGTTGTTGTTGAGCTGTTAAAGCTCCGCCCTCTTCTGGAAAGGGGGCGGGAGCAGCAGCTCATTTGCATTTAAAGGGACACACACAAAAATGGCGTGTTTTTGCTCAAATTTGACAAGCTATAATAAATGATCTGTGGGGGATTTTGAGCTGAAACTTCACACACACATTCTGGAGACACCAGAGACTTTATAAAGGGGATTATATGTCCTCTTTAAAAGTAAATATTTTACATCTAAGGGGTTTGCCTGACAAAAAAGTTTGGGAACCCCTTCACTAATGGATAAATGGTGATTTCATTTAATTTTTTGTGTGGCGTACAAAAGTTCCCGCCAATGAAGAGCGTCTCAAATCAGTCACATTTTCACTTGGGATACTTCCTAGGAAAATATTAAATACTTTTAGCACTGAAGAAGGTGGTTTGAGTTAAAAAAAAAAAACACCTAAAACGCAATCATCATCAAAAACAGACACTTACTGCAAACGTGGGGGTCCTGTACTTGACCGCTGTGGAGAAAAAAAGGGGAACATTAATGATACTTTCCATAAATGTTACTTGAATAGATGTAAATGATGCAGTGTGGGTTTCGGGTGTGTGTGTGTGTGTGTGTGTGTGTGTGGGTGGGGGACGTTAGTGGTAAATTACAAGGAAATGTGTTGGAATATACTAAAATTGGTTTCATGTAATGGAGTTGTAAGGGCAGGTAATGCGATGCAAAGAGGTTGAGGGGTTTTTTAGTGGTTATAATGTGGTTTCAGAATGATTAAGCTTTCGCAACCAAAGAGATGCAAGTCAAGCAACACCAGGGCTTGAATTTTGGCACAGGTATTGCACATAATATTACTCATTCCTGCAGGTTTCGCATGTATAAAGGCGGGAAATTCACAGAAATAGCTTGTTGGTTGAATGAGCAAATTAACCCACACAGATTATCAAATCAAATCAGTAATTTGAAAACTTTGTGAAACATAATTGTGAGAGTGATTTAGCGCTATCACGTCTGTACAAGTTTTGGGTCAGAATTTTCACTTGCCTAATCGGCCGGTGTTGCATCGTTACTAAAGTTTATCATACGCACGACTTGTCAATTTAAACATTCAAGCGATTTTAAAGCATTCAGTAGTGCTTGAGTACCCAGAGCGCACACATAAAGCCGCCTCTCAAACAGCTAACGAGTACCAAACCGAGTGCTTTTTCACGGATTAATGCAGTTAGAAATGCACAAATTTGTCAAAATGCCCGTCTTGGCGAATATAGTAAATATAATAGCAGATATTGAATCTGTGCATTCGCTCTTAAAGTGACAGCAGCCTAATATTCCTACTGCTGTCGGTCATTAATGTTAATCAAACAACAAAAGATAGCGAATATCTGTATTTTATTTATACAATGAAACATTAGTTTTATTCCTGTATCTGAATACTGTTAGACCTAACTGAACCTTAAAGCATTTTTATTTTGTTGTATTTATTTGTGCTTCTGCTTGCAATGTTTTTGTTCTTGTTTACTTGTCTTTTTTTTTTTTTTTTTGCTCATTCAATTCAAGGTTGAAATCAATCTTCCTTGTGCAACAAAATTACCCCATTGTAAAAACATAAATGCATAGAGTGAGCAAACATTTAGATGATATAAATGTAATTTAACACCCCAACTCCCCCTTTAAATTCACCTCAGAGGGGAAACCCTCCACCCCCATTTTTTCAAAGGCCCTGACCTTATTACTAGTGCTCATTATGAATTGAACAAACCTCAAACTATAAGTATGAAACTTGAGTGTGTGTAACTCATTCTGCAGATCAGAGAGACTCAAACCAACATGAAACCACCTTACAACCATTCAGAATGCTCTAGCTTAATTTCTTTCACTATTTGAATTAACAGACTACTATGAGCATTACTAACTAGCATTGTTAACAGTTTATGCCTCATATTAAAAATGAATTTATAATCAGGAAGGAAGCAGACTTGTGGGTGAGCAGCAAATGATATCTTACTTTGGTGTGAAGGTGCAGTGCAAACCGTTCCAACCGCAGTAGGGGTCTCGCGATAACAAGCATTCGGTACACTCATCTCCGTACAAATGACATGCCTTCAGGTCAATCTGAACGACCTCATTACTGGAACTCACAAACAGACGCTTCTGAGAAATTAAACACAGGATACATTAGTACCGCTAATGATACATTTATAAGATTAAAAGAATGAAGATCAATCATAGATCTTAAAAAATGAAATTAAGAAACTATATAGAGACTGCTCATCAGGTATCTACGTTCAGAGTAATTAAAAGTAAAATAAAACAAGATGAATAAAGCATAGGATGTTCACACATGACGATGCTCTACTATTTGAGACATCATTCCAAACTTTTATTTTAGTATGCATAAAAGGAAGTGGATATTATTTTTGGATCATACCTCAGAATCGTCCAGCAGCATGCTGGTGATGTGTGTCCCATGTGGAAACGGCAGATACTCCGCAATGACAAAAGCTTGATTTTCCAGGACTTTATGAACCCCTCCACTTTCTGTGAGAAAATAAGAAAAGTTTCCATATAACAACAGGACATATAACTAATCTGTCTGCATATGGAGCTCCCTACAAAGACAGCACCTGTCACATGCACATCATACAAACACTAATACAGTTTGATGTTACATGTTGCTTTTGGATGAAATAGTTGGTTTTTAACCAAGCGGCAACCTCCCCCTTTCTCTCGTGAAGCCAATACGGAAGTAACTTAAACTGCGATTCATCGACTGGCCGCTAGGGACAGGCTGCAAAAGGGAGCAGAATCTCATTGACCATCATGTTAAAACAGCCAAGTTTACAGCAGAAAAAAACATGTTTACAGTCTGGTTCACATTGTGTTTTGGTCTATACTGCTAATTTTGTCCTTCATGATAACTCTGAGGAGGGTGAATTTTTTTATAACTCATCCGTTTAAATTATATTAAGCCTTAAAGTTCTGCATAATTAAGGGCGTGGTCACTTGAGTGACAGGTGGATTGGCACTGCTGTCTGTGAGCCGTCATGTTACCTCAGCTAATTCCAGCCACTGAATTTGGCATCTCAGCCGTATTTGTGCCTTTTTTCTGGATTATTTTATACAATATATGGCTTGCTGCATACTCGAGACAGATGTCAGTCTGTGTACATGTGCTCGCATGCGGAACACACGTTGTTGGATCGTCGTGTCATTGGCTGAAAGTTTTGTTCATTAGATTTACTACAATGACAATACCAGGAGGATATACAACTCCGACAGCACTGCTTGGATATAACTAAAACTGCTGCACTATTTTGAAAAATTATACTTTGGACACATGCTCATTAGTTTGAGAGAACATTTGAGAGATATACATCTGGTACATATATGTATGTATAGAGTTTTACATTATAAACGATGTTTTATGTTTTGAAATGGACATTTTACCCAAGTGCAACGGATTGGATTCATCTCGCGATCTCTATTTCATTAAAGGTATGAAGTCCCAGTTGATTTTTTTGTGTTATTTGCACACCCCACACAAATTAATTAGCCTACTGGAGTTAGAGCATTTATAACGTTATCTTAAAAATCACCGTAGATTGACAGTAAACCTTTAGTACTTTCTAATGATATTGTTATCTTTATTAATATTTTAGATAGTATCTAAGATAGATATGCTAGGCGGGCGTGGTTTCAGCAACAAGTCGCATGGGCTCCAACTATGTCCCGCCTCTTTGCCCATTTTCAGTTATCCGTGAGTGACGTGCGGTCACGTGCTGCTAAGATGGCCGCGCCCTCATTTTTGCGTCAAAACTGCTGTTCAGAACTCTATGGGTGACGTCACGGACACTACGTCCATATTTTTTACAGTCTATGTTTTTAACCCTTGTGCGTCAATTAAAAAAAATGACAGTGGTCTATAGTGGACAAAAATGTCCATGTCATAAAAGTGTGAAGCTTGCGAGCACAGACTTAAGTTTGATCTCATTTTAAAAAAGATTATTGTTGAAGTAAAAAAAAAAAAAAAAATCCTAAAAATGCTAGAAAATCAAAGTTGTGTTCCAAATTTGAGGTTGATATCTCAAAAAATGAGCTTTCAGTAAGATTTTGTTAGGGCGCAGTACTAAATTTTCCCCATTGGAATGGCACCATCTGATAAAAAAAAAAAAATAGTGAAAACCTAAATTTTGAAGCCTTGCCATCAGAATGAAAGCCTATTAATAAAGATTGCATCATTTTATATTTAAATGTCCCTGGGATTAAAAATGGCAGGTTTCAATGGGGACATCTTTGTCCTTAAGGTCCTGAGAGGAACCATTTTGTGTTACTGGTGCAAAATAGATTTTTTAAAGGAAATGGGGGTGAAATAGTAAAATTCCAATAAAAATACACACATGTGCCAACATTTATGCAAATGGCATTAACACAGACAAAATGATCAAAAAAAACAAAACTAAAAAAGGCAAAAATGTCCATAAGGTTGCACAAGGGTTAATTACATAATTCTGCAATTGGTCACATGTGAGACTTTGATTTTGGCCATATATAGAAGCATCACGTTTCTACCTAGTGTTTGGAACAGCCTTCATGACTATGATGCCTAATAATGACACCTAGTTAGACAGCTCACTAGGGTTTGAAATTAGATTGCATCACTTTGATCAATCATACTACACTCCTATTCATTCAGCTTTAGTCATCTGGCTAACACAACATTATCAATGATTCATTAGCAATAATCTTCCTGCCTTTTCCTGTAGCAGCTGGTCATTTAATTGTGAAACTGATATGAGTTTAAATCAACATGAAACTGCATTTACAACCCAATTAACTTCTCTAATGTGACGTATTTCAGAGTGAAACAGGATGTTCATGAGAAGCACATCATAAAATTAACAAACAGACTAATGACTCTCATGAGCCAATTCAATCCTACATCAGACGGAAAAAAAAAAAGGGATTTATTAAATTAGAAAGTAAGCGTACGCTAACTGAAGAGTACGAGTGCAGTCATTTCAACTCTTATACCAGTAATTAAAATAATCCAACATTGATTATGAGAATGTCTTCTTACTTCGTTTGAAAAATAAAGATTTGTGGGAGTTCTGTTGATGTAGACTCACCTAGAGACAGAAGCAGGACAGTGTTGTTTTGTTGTCGGTCCACCTGGATGTGAGTGTAATGACGGTGTCTGAACAGCAGGGGGTCGTTCTCTGGCATCACCAAATCCTTCATCTCGGGACGATCCTTCATAATCGCCAGCACTTCCTCACTTAGAGTAGTACTGTCAGCGACACACTAAGAGAACGACGAGAGTTAGTTAGAAGGAATGGGAAAGATAATCGTGACTTGTTGATTGGACTACAGAGCTCAACAGTCGGTTCGAGACGGTCATTCAGAATCTCTATCAAGAGTTGAGGTGATCAAATGTGCTAAACAGTTGTTAGGAATCATTAAAACCTTTTTAAAAGACACAAAAACCCAGACTGACTGGATTACATCATTCAGTTTATGAGATGTGTAGTTCATTCATTCCCTCATAAAAGTGACTACACAGTCTTGTACCTTTTGTCTTTTTGATTACATCACTGAATTGTCTATAAATCAGATGATGTAATGTTATGATTCATCCGGAGTTGTTTGGTTTGGTTCGTGTCTCAAAACTACAGAATGAATCGTTTAATAAAGTGCCAACTTTTGGCGGACCGTGTTGAGCTCCATAGAGACAATATTGACAAGTCAAGTCAAGTTTATTTGTGTAGCACTTTTCTCAACACACATCATTTCAAAGCAGCTTTACAGAAATTCATATCCTAATTTCTTAATGCATTTTTAGGGCGATTAATATAGTTCTCGTTTTGCGATTATACAAGCAGAATCGCTTCAGTGACGGCGTCATTCTCACCGTTCCAGGCCGATTGTTCGCAGAAACACTGATGGAGTTGAATGGAGAGGAATTGAAGATAGTGCTGATTTTTGTCATGCTATAGACGCACACAGCACTCATGTTCCTGTAAATAGAGATGCAGATCTTCACACTTTAAACACAAGCCACACCTTATTCTTTTTTTTCTCAGTGTTTGTGGAACTGTCAAGTGACAGATGTTTCCTGGAGCTTTTAACACTCTACAATGAATCAACATGTATCCCTCGAATCAACAGGATCATGTGACCTACCAGCTGTCATGTTGGCATTGTACAGTGATATGACAGACTTTAAACAGATGCACACTGGGGTGTCATGGGTATTTACTAGGGCTGGGCATTGACACAAATTTCATGATTCGATTTTTATTTAGAAGCTTGTGATTCGATTTGATATATATCAGGTACAGACTTTCTCAAGGAAAAATGTCTCTCAATTATTATAAAAATGCCTTCAGTAGTTAATTTTAACCTTTAATATTATAGTAAAGTTGTAATATCCTTTTGATTACATAAATGTTTCTACACTAAACAGTCTGCTGTCATGACTATTTCATGATGGGTTTATTCAAACATATTTGAATATATATATGGTGAATATACATTAAATATTAAAGAACAGGTTAAGTACAATTTAATGATTATGTAATTTGTAAATTTAAAATGCATATATTTATCAAATTCTCCTCTCTAGAGTTATTTTTCTTGCATTTATGGTCACTGAACGGTTTTTACTGACGCGTTTCCATGGTTGAAACAACAAATACATCGATTACATGAGAAATTATTAATTTCAGTAAGTTGTTCTGTATCTTTCAACATTCCTTCTGATGTTCATGCATGTTTATTTGGTGCTGCAACTAGTAGTAAAGATTGAAAAGATGATTGATTCGCGATTTATTGTTTGATTTCTGTGATAAAACTGACTGAATTTAAAAGCTTCATATCAAAAGTATCAATGCATAAATCTATTTAGTGACGTTTTCTGCAAGCATCAACTAAAAAGATCAATTCTAAGGATTTAAGAATCGACATCGGTTCATCAAACTGAGAATCAATTAAAATCCAGAAATGTATATTTTCAACCCAGCCCTAGTTATTCAACTATTGATATGACAGACTGTAGTTAATCACCTGCATAAAATATCACAGCAAAGCATTTTTTCCTTACCAGTAGTTTCTGAAAAGCGCATAAACTTTGATGTCGTCGTCCGTTTCGAGTGTGGCCACATCTATCAGCTGACTGAACTCATATCCTCTCCCGCAGAACAGACGGGCGTAAATCATGGACGTCCAGCTGTTCTGAAGATGACCCTTACGACCGCCTTTGTCACTCTGAAACAGATCGCACATGTTCAACTCTTTGGGTCAATGCATGTGTAGTTTTTGTTGTGACAGCTTTGAAGTGGTTCAAATCCAATTTTACTGACCATTCTCAGTTCATTTCTATGGGTGGTTACAGGTCTGAGATTAGCTCTGTTTTCACTGGTGTTCCCCAGGGCTCCGTCTTAGGCCCTTTACACTTTAATATTTATCTATCACCACTTGATGTTTGTCTTCTCACCCTGATGTTTGTTTTCTCTCTGGCTGTATTTCTGAGATAACCTACAATCCAACTTCTCAAACATGCTTAAGATCTGTTTTTGAGGTTTCTTTTTATTATTGAGCTATGTATTGCTTATTTTGTGTACAGCACTTTGAGAAGCTGCTTTAAAAGGCGCTTTATAAAATGTTTATTATTAAGTGCAGTCATATGAGCTACTTTTATTAATTATTTATGGTGTTTTTTGTCCTTTGTGGAGTCCAACAGCTCCTGTGCGCCGACAGTGTATATAAAAAAGCAATATGAACATTCAGCTAAACATTTGTTGTGTTTCACAGAAAGTCATTTGAGTTTGAACTGATGAGGGTGAGTAAATGATGACTAGAAGTTCTGCAAGTTTTTCTGCATCACTCTGCAATTAGAGCCTAACTTTCTCAATATTTCTCAGATTATATAATGCAATCAAGTAAATTGAAACATAAGGACCAGGAATCTGCAGCAATATCCTGATTTCATACTGAACAAGATTTAAAATGGCATGTTCAATCAATATTTTCATAATTGCAAAAATTCGATGCATCTTACATGCATCTATTCAGAGCTTTGACAACATCTGAAGTCTCAGAACACTTGACATGTGTCATTAACACCTGCGCTTATAATTATAGAAATTTGACCTTTAGCACAAATGTGGCTAAGTTACTGAGAAACATCTTCAATAAAGATGGTGATGCGGGTGTCTTCATTTCACATCTACTAAAATAACATTTAAGCAGGTGAAAGAGTGCAAAGGAAACACTCATTCTGTGCAAGACGCCTCAACATCAGGCTGCATTTACTGACAGATATATCTCAAAATTGCCAAATATTATCTAATATAACTAGCATTACATATGCAGTATTTACTTGGACACACATGGAACAGACAGATGTCATTGGGCGTTTTTCAGTTTTCGTTTTTGGGTGGAGTGCAGATTAGAAAAAGTTTGTATTTGGGGTTCTTGTAGTTTTACTCTATTGCTCTCTGTATAGCTGTGTATGAATGCATGAATATATATATATATATATATTGTGTTCCACAGAAGTCATACAATATATATAATATGAGAGAGAGAGAGAGATATTAGATAACATTTGGCAACTTTCAGATTATTGATAAATGTGAACTTGACTGAGAAACAGAAGTGATACCTACACTGTGCTTCAGTTCCAAAAAATACTGACAGCCTTTCTATAATTATTTTTTTATTAATATAAATATATACAGTACAGTCCAAAAGTTTGGAACCACTAAGATTTTTAATGTTTTTAAAAGAAGTTTCGTCTGCTCACCAAGGCTACATTTATTTAATTAAAAATACAGTAAAAAAACAGTAATATTGTGAAATATTATTACAATTTAAAATAACTGTTTTCTATTTGAATATATTTCACAAAGTAATTTATTCCTGTGATCAAAGCTGAATTTTCAGCATCATTACTCCAGTCTTCAGTGTCACATGATCCTTCAGAAATCATTCTAATATGATGATCTGCTGCTCAATAAACATTTAATGTGTACAATATTTTTTTTCAGGATTATTTGATGAATAGAAAGTTCAAAAGAACAGTGTTTATCTGAAATCTAATCTTTTGTAACATTATTAATGTCTTTACTGCCACTTTTGATTGATTTAATGCATCCTTGCTGAATAAAAGTATTCATTTCTTTAATTTCTTTTCAAAAAAATAAAAATAAAAATTCTTACTGACCCCAAACTTTTGAGCGGTAGTGTATAATGCTACAGAAGCTTTGTATTTCAGATAAATGCTGTTCTTTTGAACTTTCTATTCATCAAGGAATCCTGAAAAAAAAGTACACAACTGTTTTCAACATTGAAAATAATCATAAATGTTTCTTGAGCAGCAGATCAGCATATTAGAATGATTTCTGAAGGATCATGTGACACTGAAGACTGGAGTAATGATGCTGAAAATTCAGCTTTGCATCACAGGAATAAATTACTTTGTCAAATATATTTAAATAGTACACAGTTATTTTAAATTGTAATAATATTTCACAATATTACTGTTTTTTACTGTATTTTTAATTAAATAAATGTAGCCTTGGTGAGCAGACGAAACTTCTTTTAAAAACATTAAAAATCTTAGTGGTTCCAAACTTTTGGACTGTACTGTATATATATATATATATATATATATATATATATATATATATATATATATATATATATATATATATATAGATCTGAAGTAAATAATTTGCATTACGTCTTCAGTATTCTTTAATTGGACACACATGGGACAGACAGATGTCATTGGACTATCCCTTTAAAACACCCAATCAAAAGTAATTTTGTCTTCATTTACTCACCCTCATGTCTTTCTAAACTTATATGACTTTCAATATTTTTAAAAATCTTTTGTGTTCCACAGAAGTCATACAAGTTTGGAACAATGTGAGTAAATTATGGCAGTTTTCAGTTTTGGGTGGAGTACTAATTAGATAAAGTTAGTTAGAAAGCTTGTCGCTGTCTGATGACTGACAAAAACATGGAAGCTGTTCTGCTTGAAGTTCCTCAGATGGTAGAAAAATCCCTTATTATTGAGTTTATGTATACACTGGGGAAATCACTAATTGCATTAATGTTTAGACAGTAAACGCACGTCTTTATCAGAAAAACACAATCACAAACATAGAAAACAAGATCTCGAGATGTTTTACGGCGTGTGATTTCTGCTCACCATGCAGCTCTGAGAGACTCGTGGAATCCACTTTTCTTCACTTTTGTGCTTCTCTGCGAAGAAGGAATAAATTTTGCCCTCATGTTCACCTTTACCAGCGATCAGTTTCAAATACTTTTGCTCTAAATGTCAGAAGAGAAAAAAAAGCACTTTTCAGAATGAAAACAGTTTCATTTTCACAATGACAAGAACTCATATCCTCATTTGAGTGAAACACTTTAGATGTCAGTAGTATTGTGTTTAATCTGATTTCTCACCCATTTGAGGCGCCTGAGACCAAATGTTGTTATTTTTGTCCTTGCTTATCCTGTACAATCCCGTCTCAGACTTAGTGAAGTACAGCATATCACCTGAAAGGTCAAATAAATAAAGGACGTCACATGTAGCATGTAATAAAAGCAAATAATTTATTACTGTTCCTAGTCAATCATATATAGACCATCATTTAATTTGCACCTGAATGCAAACGAGGCCCACAGCACTGTACTGTTGTTAAACAACAAGGCAATTGTTCTGCTGACGAAACTCTTTCCAAAAAACTTTGAAAAAACTCCTTAAAACCATTGTGAAAGTTGAGAGTTGTGTGAAAATGATCTTGGACCTTTATACAGTGCATGTAACCCTAAAGACTGTAAGTCTATCCCACACAGCTCAGTTTTCATCCACGTAATATTTAATATGCCGTGTGCCCAGACTAAGATAATATCCTTGGGCTCATAGTGATGTGAACAAACCATTAAAGAGATAGTTCACCCAAAAATGATAATGATCCCATAATTTTCTCACCCTCAAGCCTTCCTAGATGTGCATGACTTTCTTCTCAGCCGAACACAATCGGAGATACATTAAATAATATTTTGGCTCTTCCCAGCTTTGTAATGGCATTGAATAGTAGGGCTGGGTAAAAAATATCGATTTCTCGATTTTTAATCGATTCTCATTCTTACAAATCGATTTTGATTCTTAAATCCTAAGGATCGATTAGTCTAGTCTGTTTTCAGTTGATGAATGAGCAGAATATGCAGCGCCTCCCATCCAATAAATCGCAATAATCTTTGTGCTTTGTTACTTTTGATATGAAGCAAAGTCTCAGATTTCAAATGACGTCCATCTTATTATGAGATTCAAAAAATAAATACTGTTTAATGTGGCGTGACAGATCGCATTAGCGCCTCAGTTAAAGAGAAGCATGTGATCATCCTCTCCTCCGCTTTAATACCAGTTACAGCGAAATAAACATGAACATCTGAAGGTATGTTAAAATATACAGTACAACTTACTGAAATCCGTATCATGTCTCGTGTAATCGCTCAATCAGTGTTTCAACCTCAGAAAGACGTCAATAAAACAGCTTCAATGTCACGTGACGTCACATTTACCTCAGAAAAACATATTCAGTGACCATAAACTCATTAGTCAGCTAGAAAAGTGACTCTAGAAAGATAAATATAGTTATGCACCGTTACATATTCATTATAATCTTTAATGTTCTTCAATATTTAATGCATGTTTGAATAAATCAGTTATGACAGCCACGATTTAAATGTTTATATTTAAAAAAAGTACAAATATGATTATGTAATTCTAAACTTTATTTATAATAAAAACAGAGTGTAATTTTTTATTTTCCTCAAGAAAATTTGCCATGAACTGTAACTGAAATACTACATCCAAAATAATCAAGATTGAATCGAATCGAATGCATATGAATAGTAATTGAATCGAATCGTGAAAATTGTGTCAATACCCAGCCCTATTGAATAGAGTTTTTGAAGCACCAAAAAGCACATCCATTCATCATAAAAGTAATCCAGGGGGTTAATAAAAGCCTTCTGAAGTGAAGCGATGGGATTTTGTAAGAAAAATATGCTTCCGCATGAACTCGACCGTTGCTGAAAGCCAGCGATTATAGTTTATAGCTTTAAATATGGTTATTTTTTCTTACAAAACCCGATCGCTTCGCTTCAGAACCCCCTGGATTACTTTTATGATGAATGGTCGTGCTTTTTGGTGCTTCAAAAACCCTATTCAATGGAATTACAAAGCTGTTATTTAATATAACTCTGATTGTGTTCGGCTGAAAGAAGTCTAGACACCTAGGATGGCTTGAGGGTGAGAAAATTATGGGATAACTTCATTTTTGGGTAAACTATTCCTTTCGCAGTAAGTATTAAACTTCATAAAGCCCTATATAAAGAGGCAGTGGACTCAATGAAACAATGATCTCATAGCCAGGCCCTGACAAACACACTAGCATCACACTAAACCTCCACCCAAAAGTTTGGTGCCTCTTGGGTGCAGAAACGGTGGTTTATTATTCATAGCATTCTTGTGTAGGTTGTGGTCAGTGTGCACTTTTAAAGGATTAGTTCATTTTAAAAATAAAATTAGCCCAAGCTTTACTCACCCTCAAGTCATCCTAGGAGTATATGACTTTCTTCTTTCTGAGGAAGACAATCTGAGAAATATTAATAAGTATCCTGATGCATCCGAGCTTTATAATGGCCGTATGCGTTACCAAACGAGTATGAGCTGAAGAAAGTGTCTCCATCCACATCCATCCATCATAAACATACTCCACACGGCTCCAGAGGGTTAATAAAGGCCTTCTGAAGCGAAGCGATGCGTTTGTGTAAAACATTTTTTTTTTAAAAATCCATATTTAATAAGTTATGAAGTAAAATATGTAGCTTCCGCCAGACCGACTCTCGTATTCAAATTACGGGAAAAAAAAAAACATTGAAACGTTGAAAAAAAAAAGTTGAATAGGCAGAGAAGGTGTAGGACGTACAGCGTAAGCTTTTTGAAGAATACGGAAAGCGGAAGCTACATATTTTACTTCATAACTTGTTAAATATGGATATTTTGTTTTACACAAACGTATCAATTCACTTCAGAAGGCCTTTATTAACCCTCTGGAGCCGTATGGAGTATGTTTATAATGGTTGGAGACACTTTCTTCAGCTCATACTCGTTTGGTCATTATAAAGCTATGATGCATCAGGATATTTATTAATATATTTACGATTGTGTTGGTCAGAAAAAAGAAAGTCATATACATCTAGGATGGCTTGAGGGTGAGTAAAGCTTGGGCTAATTTACATTTGAAAGTGAACTAATCCTTTAAACATTATCACAAGCATTATTGTGAGTGTTTTTCAGTCTTGTCTGCATCAGTTGGTTTAAATTTGACAAGTTCCTGTCTCTAAAACTAATAATAATAATGCATTGTGCTCCGCTAATAAGGAAGTACCAAACTTGACAAGTTGATGGTCAGTTATTCACCCAACATGTTTCTTAGCATAACTGACAGATATTTAATAAACACTAAATAACAAGAGAGTGTTTAGTCCCGTGCAGACAGACTTGGTGCTTTCAAAACAAATAATGTGAGGGTAGACAAACCATCCTGTCTCATGGTTAAACAAATAATCTACAGAAACACTGTAAATAAGGGTCAACATCCGTCTGTCTATATACCATCAGGCACACAGAAAGCCTTAGTTCCTCTCTCAGTTCCCTTTTACAGACAATTTTGATGAAATAAGCAATGCAAATGTGCAAGAATTCACATTTCTTCTCATCAGACACATTCCTGACACTGTACATACTGTAGTTCAACCAAACATGATCATTTGAATTCATACTGTATGAATTTCCAGGAGCACAATAGCAAAACATCCAAGCTGCTCTTTCTATTTTCAGTGAATAACATTTCCGTCTGCTCCTCAGACAAAGCATCATATGACTGCAGAAGTCTTGTCACATGTCATATGGACTGCTGTTACACTTCTATGGAGCGTTTTTGGTCATTTTTGGAGCGTGACCATTCTGCTAAACTTGTTTGGGACGACATGAATGTTTATTTTTGTGTGAGTTGAACATTGAGTCAGGTATATCAGCAATAAACGGTATCGCATGCAAATGCATGAATTGCATGTTAGTTGCACCATGACCCTCAGTAGCAGAACAGCGTTTCAACACGTCGACGCTTTCCTGAACCACTAGAACAAACATGCAACTCCATGTGAAATCATACCGGAACGCTGTTTCATAATGAACGTAAGCTTCTTTACCAAAGAATAGTGCTTTGATACTTTCCTCAATAATGGAGTGATGGAGCAGAAGGGGAAGTAGGAGTGTTTGAGAATTGGATAATAAGAATACTCCTACTGTGCTCGGCTATTTTCCAAACAATGAACAAGCCATTAGGTTGTCAACAATCTGAGTGGGAGATTAAGTATAACACGCTGACCAGATGCATTTCTTAGAGACATGCATGCTGAATCCAACCACAAACAATGGATAATATGTTTTCGCAATTCTAATTAGTAGCGCTCAAACTTACTACTCACATGAATACAAATGCATACACCAATACTCACCAACGAGTAATGACGGCTCATTAATATTTGGCTCATAATTTTCTAATCCGAAGCAGTCATTCAGGGAATAACTGGAGTTCTGGAACAAAACAGATGACTCAGCTTCATACATTCACACGAGTTCAAAATGCATACAGTGAAAACAGGACATACCATGTAACAGCACTTTGTATCTCCATTAACCGTTCCACAAAGCAGGATATTTCCATCAGCGCCCGGACTGAGCAGAGAGAGCCTATACGCACACTCCTGAAAAATCAACAGCAGTCAGTGACCTTTAATGGAGAAGCTGCTTAAACAACATGTTTCCTTAAAATTCGATTATGCATAGTAAAATGTGAGTGGTCATGTAAATGCATTAACTCATGTAAGGTCATAAACCGGCATTTAAATGCCTTGACCTGCATTCAGTCAGTTTATTGAAGTGCGTGTGTGTGAAATGTGACAGAAAATTGTTCTTACGGTTAATGTTTCACAGAAATATATAGACATTTTTGACCCAAGATGTTATAGAAATGTGTTAATCTTGTTCAGCCAAATGAAGAGCCGGATTATTTGCATGTAAACCAGTCGAACGGGTTATTTGATTAAACTGAGTACTGGTGTGCATGTGATAGACACAGTAAAGTTTGATCCTGTGGGAAGCCTGAATATCAAAAATCTTGGTTAAAAATTTTCCTTAAACTCTTTTTAATACTTACTGAATTGTCTGAATCTTTGCTTTCATTCTTACAAAGGTTCACATCCACCTAAACCAGGATCCAAACAGATAAAATGTGTATTACAGCAAACGTATCGTATTACAAGCCAAAAAAAATAAAAGATGATACTGCACAAACATAACAGAAATTATATCTGAGCCAAAAACATATTTTAAATGGAGAGATTTTAATATATCAAATCATTTGCATCAGAGCAGTTTTATGTAGTTTTGCATAATCGTTTAAAGTAAAATATCAGAAAATGATCAGCTGGTGGGAACCGTTTAGATGATTATGCATCAATAATGAGGTACCAGTTTGGGTTTGGAGTCTTGTGCTGGTTTGATGGAATAGAGGGCCTCGTCTCCTCCCACCCAGATGACTTTGCTAGCAGAGGTGCTGACCAGCTTAACCAAACCACTCTGGTGGTTTTCAAAAGAAAACCTGGTTATACCTGAAAGAGAGAGAGAGACATGATATACAAAGTGTGCATTGTGGATTTGTAATTAAATAAATCCAGTTCCTGTACATCACAACCGAATGCAGAAGACGCAACACAGTGTCTGAGATCAAACACCCACTCCGGGCAGCGTTTCCCAAAAAGCATCGCTGGCCAACTATGGTCACAAGTTCTGTTGAATTGTGTTGCTAATGACGGAACTTGCGACCATATGTGGCTAACGATGCTTTTTGGGAAATGCAACCCAGAGTGGTTTGTGGGTACTTAAGATTGTTCATGAGAACACATGAGAACATGAAGTGAGGCTTTGATGCATGTAAATGTTATATTTGACTATTAAATATTAGATTTGGATATAAAACACCTTTAACTAGTTTTCATGTAATATCTGCCAACTCTCGCACATTCAGCGTGAGATTCGCACAAGTGACACTGTTCTCACACTCTCATCTATTTTTTTTAATGAAGTGAAAAAACATCAGAGAGGACACTGATTACATGCTGACAGATGACAGAGCAGCTTTCAAATTTTTTTCAGTCAACACTGCTTTGGCACTCTTTGTTTTTCATTTCTTCCTCTTTACTACTAGTTGCAGCACCAAATAAACATGCATGAACATCAGAAGGAATGTTGAAAGATACTGTACAACTTAGTGTTTCTTAAAAGCATCGCTAGCCAACTACAGGTGCTGGTCATATAATTAGAATATCATCAAAAAGTTGATTTATTTCACTAATTCCATTCAAAAAGTGAAACTTGTATATTATATTCATTCATTACACACAGACTGACATATTTCAAATGTTTATTTCTTTTAATTTTGATGATTATAACTGACAACTAAGGAAAATCCCAAATTCAGTATCTCAGAAAATTAGAATAGTACTTAAGACCAATACAAAGAAAGGACTTTTAGAAATATTGGCCAACTGAAAAGTATGAACATGAAAAGTATGAGCATGTACAGCACTCAATACTTAGTTGGGGCTCCTTTTGCCTGAATTACTGCAGCAATGCGGCGTGGCATGGAGTCGATCAGTCTGTGGCACTGCTCAGGTGTTATGAGAGCCCAGGTTGCTCTGATAGTGGCCTTCAGCTCTTCTGCATTGTTGGGTCTGGCATATCGCATCTTCCTCTTCACAATACCCCATAGATTTTCTATGGGGTTAAGGTCAGGCGAGTTTGCTGGCCAATTAAGAATAGGGATACCATGGTCCTTAAACCAGGTACTGGTAGCTTTGGCACTGTGTGCAGGTGCCAAGTCCTGTTGGAAAATGAAATCTGCATCTCCATAAAGTTGGTCAACAGCAGGAAGCCTGAAGTGCTCTAAAACTTCCTGGTATACGGCTGCGTTGACCTTGGACCTCAGAAAACACAGTGGACCACCACCAGCAGATGACATGGCACCCCAAACCATCACTGACTGTGGAAACTTTACACTGGACCTCAAGCAACGTGGATTGTGTGCCTCTCCTCTCTTCCTCCAGACTCTGGGACCCTGATTTCCAAAGGAAATGCAAAATTTACTTTCATCAGAGAACATAACTTTGGACCACTCAGCAGCAGTCCAGTCCTTTTTGTCTTTAGCCCAGGCGAGACGCTTCTGTTCAAGAGTGGCTTGACACAAGGAATGCGACAGCTGAAACCCATGTCCTGCATACGTCTGTGCGTAGTGGTTCTTGAAGCACTGACTCCAGCTGCAGTCCACTCTTTGTGAATCTCCCCCACATTTTTGAATGGGTTTTGTTTCACAATCCTCTCCAGGGTGCGGTTATCCCTATTGCTTTGACACTTTTTTTCTACCACATCTTTTCCTTCCCTTCGCCTCTCTATTAATGTGCTTGGACACAGAGCTCTGTGAACAGCCAGCCTCTTTTGCAATGACCTTTTGTGTCTTGCAAGGTGTCAATGGTCGTCTTTTGGACAACTGTCAAGTCAGCAGTCTTCCCCATGATTGTATAGCCTACAGAACTAGACTGAGAGACCATTTAAAGGCCTTTGCAGGTGTTTTGAGTTAATTAGCTGATTAGAGTGTGGCACCAGGTGTCTTCAATATTGAACCTTTTCACAATATTCTAATTTTCTGAGATACTGAATTTGGGGTTTTCCTTAGTTGTCAGTTATAATCATCAAAATTAAAAGAAATAAACATTTGAAATATATCAGTCTGTGTGTAATGAATGAATATAATATACAAGTTTCACTTTTTGAATGGAATTAGTGAAATAAATCAACTTTTTGACGATATTCTAATTATATGACCAGCACCTGTATGGTTGCAAATTCTATTAATTGTGTTGGTAATGACGGAACTTGTGACCATATTTGGCTTGGGGAAACGCACTCTAGAGTTTGAGGGTGTGACTTCATGAGAATATATGAGAACAGAACAGTGTAATTTGCTTAAATGGGCACTTAATGTGAGGCTTTGACGCATGAAAATGTGAAGATTTGACTATTAAATATTAGATTTGGATATAAAACACCTTTAACATATTTTCATCTAATATCTGACTATAAAATGTTTTTCAAAGAATTAAAAAAAAAAACAAGATTTATTCTCATGGTTGCCATTTTAAGCAAATGACACTGTTCTCACACTCTCACGCCACACATCTATTTATTCATGAAGTGAAAAAAACATTGTGGATCAGAGAGGACACTGACAACATGCTGACAGACGACAGAGCAGCTTTCAAATTGTCAACTTTATTCAATCAATAAATACCACTTTGGCACTCTTTCTTGTTCATTTCTTCCTCTTTACTACTAGTTGCAGCACCAAATAAACATGCATGAACATCAGAAGGAATGTTGAAAGATACAGAACAACTTAGTGTTTCTTAAAAGCATCGCTAGCCAACTATGGTTGCAAATTCTGCTGAACTGTGTTGGTAATTCAAAGAATTTTAAAAACAAGATTTGTTATCAGGGTTACCACAAATGACACTGTTCTCATGCTCTCATGTCACACATCTATTTATTCATGAAGTGATAAAACATTGCGGATCAGAGAGGACCTTACTGAACTCCTTTCCACAAATTGATCACAGAAATAAAAATCATATAAATAAGAATGAATAACAGTTTTCTCTTAGTCTTACGTGCAAATAATAACTGCAACCAAAATATTCAAAGTGCAAATAGAGACCAAATGTTCCTTCAAGCATGACACAGAGCTGAGAGATGGTTACAGATGGCGGGGTATTGAAATCGCGTTTTACTTTCGCTTTCTAAATCGCGATTGTGCATCCTCTTTTAATACGGAGCGGCGGTGCTGAGCGTGACATTTGTCAGATGCTTTTAGGCTCTGTTGTGCAATGAATCCTCCGCCATGGTCTCGTCAGTCATCTTGAAACTTCTCATCAAACGTTCGTGAACTTTGATACGACAGCTCGTGTTGGATGAGCTGGATGGGACTGAAGCGACCGTTATCCAACTGAATTAAATGGTTTCTATTTCTATAAAAAGCGAAACGACACTGGAGGCATAATGTAAACGTAGCGGTGGCATATTCTCTCCTAATTTCACCCTCACACTCCGTCATGGCAGCTTTTCTCTTCGACAATTTTAATCTTGTGTCACAGCTAGAAAAATTAACTCTAGAGAGGAGCATTTTGCTAAATATACAGTACAGTCCAAAAGTTTGGAACCACTAAGATTTTTAATGTTTTTAAAAGAAGTTTCGTCTGCTCACCAAGGCTACATTTATTTAATTAAAAATACAGTAAAAAACAGTAATATTGTGAAATATTATTACAATTTAAAATAACTGTGTACTATTTAAATATATTTGACAAAGTAATTTATTCCTGTGATCAAAGCTGAATTTTCAGCATCATTACTCCAGTCTTCAGTGTCACATGATCCTTCAGAAATCATTCTAATATGCTGATTTGCTGCTCAAGAAACATTTATGATTATTTTCAATGTTGAAAACAGTTGTGTACTTTTTTTTTTTCAGGATTCCTTGATGAATAGAAAGTTCAAAAGAACAGCATTTATCTGAAATACAAAGCTTCTGTAGCATTATACACTACCGTTCAAAAGTTTGGGGTCAGTAAAAATTTTTATTTGTATTTTTTTGAAAAGAAATTAAAGAAATGAATACTTTTATTCAGCAAGGATGCATTAAATCAATCAAAAGTGGCAGTAAAGACATTTATAATGTTACAAAAGATTAGATTTCAGATAAACACTGTTCTTTTGAACTTTCTATTCATCAAATAATCCTGAAAAAAAATATTGTACACACATATTTTGTACAATTGTACACATTAAATGTTTCTTGAGCAGCAGATCAGCATATTAGAATGATTTCTGAAGGATCATGTGACACTGAAGACTGGAGTAATGATGCTGAAAATTCAGCTTTGCATCACAGGAATAAATTACTTTGTGAAATATATTCAAATAGAAAACAGTTATTTTAAATTGTAATAATATTTCACAATATTACTGTTTTTTATTGTATTTTTAATTAAATAAATGTAGCCTTGGCGAGCAGACGAAACTTCTTTTAAAAACATTAAAAATCTTAGTGGTTCCAAACTTTTGGACTGTACTGTATGCAATATATTACATAATCATTCTATTTTTTTACTCTTATATCATTAAAAAAAATTATAATTATAAAAACTGCCTTATATTAGTTGTAGGTCTATACAAATATTACAGTTATTTTTATATTATAGCATTAATATTATAGTAGTGTAATATTACATTATAGTAATTTAATATTGTAATGTACCATCTGACTGGGATTGACCATTAGTTTACAGCATTAAAGGATTAGTTCACTTTCAAATTAAAATGTCCTGATAATTTACTCTCCTCCATGTCATCCAAGATGTTCATGTCTTTCTTTCTTCAGTGGAAAAGAAATGAAGGTTTTTGATGAAAACATTCCAGGATTTTTCTCCATATAGTGGACTTCACTGGGGTTCAACGGGTTGAAGGTCCAAATGTCAGTTTCAGTGCAGCTTCAAAGAGCTCTACATGATCCCAGACGAGGAATAAGAGTCTTATCTAGAGAAACCATCAGCCATTTTCTAAAAAAAATTTACATTTTATACATTTTAACCATAAATGCTCATCTTGAACTACCCTTATTACTCGTCTGGTGTCATTTAAAGCTCTTTGAAGCTGCACTGAAACTGACATTTGGACCTTCAACCCGTTGAACCCCAGTGAAGTCCACTATAAGGAGAAAAATCCTGGAATGTTTTCATCAAAAATCTTCATTTCTTTTCAACTGAAGTAAGAAAGACATGAACATCTTGGATGACATGAGGATGAGTAAATTATTGTCCTTGAGAAATAATTAAAATTAAATTATACTGAAGGCTACTTGATATTTAACCAAATTAATCTATATTGAATCGAATCGCAAGCTTATGAATCAAATAAGAACTGTAAAAAAATGTAAGTTTTCCCTCTGAATTAAGTTTATTTTTCAGACCGCACTGGCAGATCTCAATTTTAGACAACAAAACTAATCTTTTGTAATTTTGCAATTGTTGATTAAGGAATATTTAGATATTTCTGCTTGAAAACAAGACAAAACCACTGAATAAGACAATTTTGTTCAGTGTACAAAACATATAACAATTCGATCTGAGCATGATATTAATAACAAATATTTGTATATTTTTCAACATATCATTATTGATCAGTGCCATAATTGGTTCAACTTTTCTTCACAGAACGATGATTTTGAGAGTAAATATATTAACTTACCTTCATTTTTCACCGTCACTCGAGCATCATAATGCAATTTTATTGAACAAACACATGAAATCCATATCAAGAGCACAGAAAAACACGTCCAGCCCATCTTTAACATTCGCGTTTGACAGACTGTCTCTGGTTATATATGAACTTCCTCTCAGAGATTAACACGCGTCAGGAGGTGCGGTTAGTTATCGGTTTAACTAGTCCTCCTTATCTAACTTAGTCATGTGTGTGCTTGCGATAATATGATGCTGTAGTTCTGCATCGAATACCAAGTTAACTCTAATTATACACTCAGTTTTATGATCAATACAATTAAAAGCTGCCATACGTTACTGATGTACTCGAATAATTAGAAATGTGTGACCATGTGTGTCCGCTAGATGGCAGCTAAACAGCTTGACTGGAATATATTGAATTAAAGTTAAATAAATTAGAATAAACTGAATTTAAGTAACCTAAGAGCAGATATAGTCCACAAGGAGCGAAATGACATCATAACTGTGAGAGAAGATGCGTTAATTTACGATGATTTTGGTTTTAGCGTTATATTAGTAACGTTAAAAAACACGTGTCAGAAACAATAAGTTTTAAAAACTAACTAAGTAACAAATAAATAAATAAACTAACTGCGTGTCTGCTCCTCGGTTTGGTGCCATGCTCTTGACTCTTTTCTTTCTTTCGTAAACCGAAACTGAACAATGACAGTTTGTACGCTAACACTGATGCTGAACTGCGCATGCGCCAAGTAAACGTCATCGTTGTACAAAACACACATCTATTAAATAAATCGTCTTCGATATATAAATTACAAAAAAATCCCTAAAAATTATAAAATATTATGAAGAAATGTTTTTAAAAAATCCATATATTTAAAAGCTTTCCCTGTATGTATGTTATTGTACCAATAATGATAGTGTATGTATTCTTGTGTCTTTGTCTAGTCTTCTTTTGATTTTCTTTTTTTTTTTTTTTTGTATAACCCTTGTAGTTGTTGTTTTGTTTGTTTGTTTGTTTGTTTGTTTTTTGTGTGTGTATTTGTATGCAATTCCTTGACAATGTTCTTATGTTACTGAGCATTAATAATAATAAAAAAAAATTAAAAATAGCAAAATTCTCTTATTCGGGGACGACCAAACTTTTGTTAAAAAAATAAATAAATAAATAAATAAATTTTTGACAGATAAAATGTTAAATTAGGGAGAAGTCCAAAATGTGCATTGATGGGCTTTTCCAGAACAAGGATTGAAAATGACTTGCTGCTGTTTACAAATCCTTTGAGAAAATCCTTTGTTTTAACTAATGAAAATTATATTGCATGTCCTCACGTTTGTGTTTAGTTTAAAAAATAAGAAATAAAAAGGGGAAAAAATGGCACACTGCTTTATCTGCTTCCATAAGACTTCAATATAGCATATTTGCTCATTTTAAAAGCATTTACATTTTTAAAAAAATTTAGTGTATTTCCTCAAAATAAGCATTTCAGAAAATATACTATATTTAAAAATAAATAAAAAGCATTAAAAAAAATCAATATATTTACTAAAAATAAAATATTGTATATTTGCATGTAAAAATAAAAATGATGTTATATATTTACAAAACGATTAAAAATCAGTATATTTGCTAATTAAAAATGTTTAAAATCAAAAAACTAAAAACATTTTTTAAATAAAATTGTTGTATTCTAGGTGGTTGCAGGACATCACTATGCAGTTTCTGAGGTGTTGAGTGGTTGCCAGGTGGTTGCTAGGGTGTTCATTACCACATATTTGTGGTGCAAATTATGACATTGGTTACTAATTAAAATTAAAATTCCCAAAGAAACATAAGTGGCTTATCTCAGAATACTGGATTAATTTTTATACATTATTACATCCATGTTCATATTATGAAATCAAAACTGATTGATGTTCCTGTCTTGTTGAATGAATCATATTTTTTAACTCAGAAATGCGTCACATTATGAAGTATGACTGGGTTGCAAATGCAGCTCTTTAAATGCTGACTTTTTCTTTCCTGGCAATAGATGTGATGAAGACATGCAATATAGATTTATGGGAGCAGATAAAGCAGTGTTCTGGGTTTTTTATTTTTTTATTTCTTTGATTTTGAATTGTTTGAGCACCTGCCAAAATTTGCACGCTCAAATTAGTTAAAAAACTAGGCACTTTAACAATCAAACTGCAGCTGATGAAGCTCTCAGACGTCACGGCACTGAAGCGGCTAATAGAGTCATCCATCAGATGCAGAATTAATTTAACGAGTTTGCAATTTCATGCCAGAGAGAGAGAGACTGACTTTCTGAAATAATAATGCAAGTTTATTAGTTTTGATCAGTCACAAACAACGTGTTAAACTCAGACACTTCGTCTTTATTAATGATCAGGATGTTCATAAAGAGACATGCTGAAATTCTCAAACTGATTTCTGTCATTTGATCAAACAGGGGTGCTTTAGAGTGATGCAATAATGATGTCACTTCCTGGATGATGATAAGTGCTTTTGTTAATTAGAATGATTGTACAAAAGACTGACATGGTGCAAATGAGGAGGAAAATATGAAAATGAATGTATAGATTATATCTAATGGAAAATATCTTGATAAATGTGCCTTTTAGACGTTATTGTGTGTTGTGTGCAGTGTGATCAAACTGTTTAGAGTCAATATGAAATCAAAACTGGCTGATGATGTTGTTGTTGGATAAAATATCTTCTTTTTTTAATTGAATTTCCAGTTTCATACTGAGAAATAAATCACATTATGGAAGTAAACCTTGAGTTGCAAATGCAGCGATTTCTTGCTGACTTTGAGAGAATTATATAGCAGGAATATGATGTGTGTGTGTGTGTGTGTGTGTGTGTGTGTGTGTGTGTGTGTGTGTGTGTGTGTGTGTGTGTGTGTGTGTGTGTGTGTGTGTTTCAGTTATTCAGTATATTTGCTAAAAAAAAAAACATTTAAGAAAATATATAATTATAAAATATTTTAAAATAAAAATATAGTATATTTACTACAAATTACAAATTAACATTTTAAAATATTTTAAAAAATATAGACTGTATTTTACTGTACCAATAATGATAGTGTATTCATTCTTGTATCTTTGTCTAGTCTTCTTTTGATTTTCATTTTTTTTTGTATAACCCTTGTTGTTGTTGTTGTTGTTTTTGTTTGTTTGTTTGTTTTGTATGTGTGTTTGTATGCAATTCATTGACAATGTTCTTATGTTACTGAGCATTAATAAAAAACAACAACTAAAAAACAAAAATTCTCTTATTCGGGGACGAGCACTGGGAGAACATAAATGCGCTGTTTACATGTTTGTAACGTAACTTTTGTAAAAAAAAAAAAATAAATAAAATTAATTAATTAATTAATTAATTTGACAGATAAAATGTTAAATTAGGGAGAAATCCAAAATGTGCATTGATGCGTTTCCAGCACAAGGATTGAAAATGACTTGCTGCTGTTTACAAATCCTTTGAGAAAATCCTTTGTTTTAATTATATTGCATGTCCTCATGTTTGTGTTTAGTTTAAGGGTTTAGTTTAAAAAATAAGAAATGAAAAGGGGAAAAAATGCCACACTGCTTTATCTGCTTCCATAAGACTTCAATATAGCATATTTGCTCATTTTAAAAGCATTTACATTTATTTAAAAATAATAAAATAAAAATCTGTGTATTTCCTCAAAATAAGCATTTCAGAAAATATAGTATATTTAAAAAAATAAAAAGCATTCAAAAATAAAATAAAAAAATTCTGTATATTTACTAAAAATAAACATTTAAAACATTTAAGAAAATATTAATTATAAAATATTTTAAAATAAAAATATATAAAAATTAACATTTTAAAATATAAAAAATATAGTATATTTGCATTTAAAAATAAAAACGATGTAATATATTTACGAAACAAAAAAAAACAGTATATTTGCTAATTAAAAATGTTTAAAATCAATGTGTGTGTGTGTGTCACACTGTGATGATGAACCTGCTGTATTTATGCATTAATTAATTCCTCAGATACTGATAATATTGTATTTTGTCTCTGCATGTAAGTGTATTTGCCCTAATGAAATTGTGACAACTTGCCCCAACCTGAGATTTATGATAAAATAACCTGCTGAAAAAAGCTTGTGTCCCAGTTTTAGAGGGTATTTGGAGACCATCTTCAGCCAGTTAAACCATTTTAGACAGATTTTAGACTTTTGTTTCTGCTCAAATCTAACACATATATTCGAGATATATGAGATATATTCAGTTTTACCCAATAGATCATGTGGAAAAACATACATCCGTCTCTTCTATTTATAATCTTGACTCTTTAAATGCATTACTTCACTAAGTCGAATTGTCTCGTAGCATCATCATCATCATCATCATCATCACGCATCAGCAGTAAACCGGATTGATTTCTCCGCTGCGGTGCGCGTGTCTGGCGCGCGCTCACGACCGGCTCGTTTATAGCGTCTGCTGGTGTCTGTGGACGCGCAGACTCGTGAGCCACTGAGTTTAATGTGTGAGAGCACTCAATAGAGAGCATGCCTGCCCTAGTTAGTCAGATTTGAGCAGCGCTCTCAGCCTCTGGGAAGATGCAGGTTGAACTTGAAGGTAAGAAAAATATCAGAATGATGCTTTTAATGTTTTAATGATTGTTTAGTTCATAATCAATGGGAAGATATGTCATGCATGAGTTTTTATACTACTTTATAAAGGCAACAGCAGCACAATGTCTGTAAGATGTTTAAAATCAATTTCACTTGATGATTTAATTGTTTTTATTTTCACAGAGAGTTTTTACTAGGTTAAATATACTACAAACTGTTGCACAGGAGACACAGCTGGTATTGATCATATTTGACTTTAGATTGAGTTATGGATGGTCACTGTCTGAGGTTTGACATCAGCGCGGCTCTGTTTCTGATCACTGATGCCTGTGTCACTGATTAGAACCCAGAGCCATTTCCTCTGCGCTTTAATGCGATCACCAATGATGAGTTGCGTTCTGACAGAAAGGAAACGCAGTAAACAAACCCTCAGTTATCATCAGTCTAATAGTTTTCACAGTGAGCTATAACTACTTGTTCCTTTGGTGCACTACAGCAGAATATGTGATATTGCTTTGGCACGACCAAAGTCTTAAATCATGGCATGAGTCACTGGAATTACTGATGATTTTTGTAAAATCATGCTGCAGTATATCCAGTGACACCACTCAGCTTCACTGTAAAGACATGATTTTTCAAAGATTGTTAAAGTACGTTTTACAAGAAAATAAGGTGAATTCAGGTAATTTGCCGTTCAGATGACTGGGACAAAAAATGCCCCAAATATCAGTTTTTCTACTTCAAAATTTCACATTTATTTCATTGTGTTACTTGCTATTTCTTTTCAGCTGAGGCTTCAATAATGATTAACTTTATGGATGGATAGACAGATATTCAGATGTATAGATATTCGGATGGACGGATAGATAGATAGATAGATAGATAGATAGATAGATAGATAGATAGATAGATAGATAGATAGATAGATAGATAGATAGATAGATAGATAGATAGATAGATAGATAGATAGATAGATATTTGGATGGAAGGATAGATATTCAGATGGATAGACAGATATATGGATGATGGATGGATGGATGGATGGACAGATATTCAGGGTGGATATATATTCAGATAGATGGATGGATAAATATTCAGATGGATAGACACATATTTGGATGGATGGATGGATGGATGGATGGATGGATGGACAGATATTCAGGGTGGATATATATTCACATAGATGGATAGATATTCAGATGGATAGACAGATATTTGGATGGATGGATGATGGATAGATATTCAGATGATGGATGGATGATAGATGGATGGATAGACAGATATTCGGATGGAAGGATAGATATTCAGATGTATAGATGGATGGACGGACAGATATTCAGGATGGATATATATTCAGATAGACAGATGGATAGACATATATTTGGATGGATGGATGGATGGATGGATGGATGGATGGATGGATAGATATTCAGGATGGATAGACTGATATTCGGATGAATGGATGGATGGATGTATGGATGGATATTCAGATGGATAGACAGATATTTGGATGGATAGACGGACAGATATTCAGGATGGATATATATTCAGATAGACAGATGGATAGACATATTTGGATGGATGGATGGATGGATGGATAGATATTCAGATGGATAGACTGATATTTGGATGGATGGATGGATGGATGGATATTCAGATGGATAGACAGATATTTGGATGGATAGAGCGATATTCGGATGGATGGATGGATGGATGGATGGATGGATGGATGGATATTCGGATGGATAGACAGAAATTCGGATGGATGGATGGATGGATGAATATTCGGATGGATGGACAGATATTCAGATGGATGGATGGATGGATGGATGGACAGACACCACTCAGCTTCACTGTAAAGATTTGATTTTTCAAAGATTGTTGAAGTACGTTTTACAAGAAAATAAGGTGAATTCATGTAATTTGCCATTCAGATGACTGGGACAAAAAATGCCCCAAATATCAGTTTTTCTACTTCAAAATTTCACATTTATTTCATTGTGTTACTTGCTATTTCTTTTCAGCTGAGGCTTCAGTGATGATTAACTTTATATTGATTATGTGTGTTTTAATAGCGCATCTCCAGATCTTATTGGCTGTTGGCTTAGCCGTTCTCTGTTTCTGCCTGGTGATTGGCTGCATAATCTGTTGCTGGCATCGGAAGTCCCATCCCACGGATGACAAGGAGGCGGGGCTATCCTTACCTCCTCTACCTGCAGATCATGTGACGGTGACTCTCAGCCCCTCCCCTTCCATCAACACCCTGCCAATCAAACAGCAGTATGAGGAACTGGACGGAGACGTCCTGGACTATCCCTCATTCAACAGCAGCTCAACACCGTCAGAGGACGATCTTTCCTTCACATCTCTTTCGGGACCTCCGAAGTCTCATTTCACTCTACGGCGGCTCAGTTCCCCCGTCGTTTCATCGAAACCCACTAAACCTGCCGTTCGTGTTCGTTCCTCGCTCCCAAACATTCCTAAACTCAGCCTAAAGTCACAAAAGCGCAAGAATGGTAACATCTCGTATACGGAAAGCAGCAGGCTTAAAGCCGATAACAACCAACATTATGGCTCCAACTCTCACAAACCCACACCATCCCTTCACTTCACTTTACTTTTCTCACCGTCGGAGGGCAAACTCACCGTCACCATTCTGGGTCTCTATCGGGGTTCAAGGAAACTGAGTGGAGCCACAGTCAGGGCGTGTCTGCCTCCGCTCTGCCCCACGCCGCTTCAGGACGGCCGGACGCGCAGGCGCAGCCTCAGTCCAGACGCTCCTGCGCAGGTGTTCCAGCTGCAGGTGAGATCGGCAGAGGAGCTTCAGACCTGCACCCTCAGACTGATCGTGTCCAGCAGGGATTTCTCAGGTCTGAGGGAGACGGCTGTGGGCGAACTGGAAATGGCATGTGCAGAAATCCACTGGGAACCCGATTCCACCGTCACCTTCAATTGTCAGCTCAACCCTGCGAGGAGGAGGCTGAGGAAGGTATTAGAGGAGCAGTGTGATAGAGTGACAGACATATTGAAACAGGTTTCTAAACACTCTCTCCATATTCCATTAGTCAGACAAACATACACGACTTCAGTATGAATTAACCAAGTAGAACCAAAGTTGATATTTGACTGGAAGGATGGATGGATGGATGGATGGATGGATGGATGGATGGATGGATGGATGGATATGCAGATAGAAAGATTTATCGATTTTCAGATAGATATTCAGACAGATATTCGAATAGATATTTGGATAGATATTCAAATAGATATTTGGATAGATATTCGGATAGATATTTGGATAGATATTCAGATAGATATTTGGATAGATATTCAAAATAGATATTTGGATAGATATTCGAATAGATATTTGGATAGATGGTTAGATATTTAGATAGATATTTGGATGGATAGATATTCAGATAGATGGATATTTATTCAGGTAGATAGATATTGAGACAGATAGATATTCGAATAGATAGATAGATAGATATTTGGATGGATAGATATTCAGATAGATAGATATTTATTCAGATAGATATTCAGATGGATAGATATTCAGACAGATATTTGGATAGATAGATATTCAGATAGATATTTAGATAGATAGATGGATAGATATTCAGATGGATAGATATTCAGATAGATAGATAGATATTCAGATAGATGTTCAGATGGATAGATATTCAGATATTCAGATGGGTAGATATTCAGATAGGTATTCAGACTGATGGTTAGATATTCAGATAGATGGATAGATAGATATTCGGATAGATAGATATTCAGATGGATGGATAGATATTTAGATAGATATTCAGATAGATGGATAGATATTCAGATTGATATTCAGATAGATAGATATTCGGATAGATATTTGGATAGATAGATAGATATTCAGATAGATAGATATTCGGATAGATATTTAGATAGATATTCAGATTTACAGATAGATAGACATTCAGACAGATATTCAGATAGATAGATATTCAGATAGATATTCAGATAGATAGATATTCGGGTAGATATTCAGAGAGATGGATAGATATTCTGATAGATATTTGGATAGATAGATATTCGGATAGATATTTAGATAGATAGATATTCAGATAGATATTCAGATTTTCAGATAGATAGATATTCAGATAGATAGATATTCAGATTTTCAGATAGATAGATATTCAGATAGATATTCAGACATATAGATATTCAGATTTTCAGATAGATAGATATTCAGATAGATATTCAGACAGATAGATAGATAGATATTCAGATAGATATTCAGACATATAGATATTCAGATTTTCAGATAGATAGATATTCAGATAGATATTCAGACAGATAGATATTCAGATTTTCAGATAGATAGATATTCAGATAGATATTCAGATAGATAGATATTCAGATAGATATTCAGACAGATAGATATTCAGATAGATAGATATTCGGATAGATATTCAGAGAGATGGATAGATATTCAGATAGATATTCCGATTTTCAGATAGATAGATATTCAGATAGATATTTAGATAGATAGATATTCAGATAGATATTCAGATATTCAGATAGATAGATAGATATTCAGATAGATATTCAGATAGATATTCAGATAGATATTCAGATAGATAGATATTCAGATAGATAGATATTCAGATATTCAGATAGATAGATATTCAGATAGATAGATATTCAGATAGATATTCAGACAGATAGATATTCAGATAGATAGATATTCGGATAGATATTTGGATAGACAGATATTCGGATAGATATTTAGATAGATATTCAGATATTCAGATATTCAGATAGATAGATATTCAGACATATAGATATTCAGATTTTCAGATAGATAGATAGATAGATATTCAGATAGATATTCCGATTTTCAGATAGATAGATATTCAGATAGATAGATATTCAGACATATAGATATTCAGATTTTCAGATAGATAGATAGATATTCAGATAGATATTCTGATTTTCAGATAGATAGATATTCAGATAGATATTCAGATATTCAGATAGATAGATATTCAGATAGATAGATATTCAGATAGATAGATATTCAGATAGATAGATATTCAGATATTCAGATAGATAGATATTCAGATAGATATTCAGATAAATAGATATTCAGATAGATATTCAGATAGATAGATATTCAGATAGATATTCAGACAGATAGATATTCAGATAGATAGATATTTGGATAGATAGATATTCGGATAGATATTTAGATAGATATTCAGATAGATATTCAGATATTCAGATAGATAGATATTCAGACATATAGATATTCAGATTTTCAGATAGATAGATGGATGAATGGTAATATGATGATGTAAGTATAGTGCAGTACTTGATATAGATGCTTTCATTCGAAGTGATTTACATTGCCAGGTGTGCATGTGATCAGATCAGGCATTTCCTGGGAGTTGAACCCGTGCCGTTGCTAGTGTAGAAAGCAGCTGTCATCAGCACAGAAGCTCTACAGCACACTGTTGCAGTGAGATCGTACGCCTGCGTGACCAGCGTGCCAACAAGTGCTGCGTTAGCCTGGCCTGGAGCCAGAGAGCTGCAGAGAGAGAGGAGCACGAGTGAAGATCAGTAATGCAGCAGAGGAGGAAAAGAGAGAGAGAGGAAAAACTGAATGTTAGCTTGACAAAAAAACTTAGTTTAAAGCCATAAGTCTTGCATAGAGAGAAATCTTGGGAAGTTTGTAGAGAGATGTGTAGTTTCAGGTGTATAAGCAGATGGATGATTTTGGGTATGTTGTTGTCGATGTTAATTGTGTGTTATATTTTGGGTCAGTGAGTGTGAGACACTGTGTTACTGAAGGAGTGAGATGATTGGCCAGTGTGTATTCATGTGGCTTGAGTCCAAGACAAACTTCCCCTTGGGGGAAATAAAATGCACTGAACTGAACTGAACTGAATATCTCCTTGCAGTTGATGCTCAGAGTGTCCAGCGTGGGCTCAGAGTCACTCTGAAGACACTTCAGTGTGTTTGAATGCTAATGTTCAGATGCAGTGTGACAGTGAATTTGTACTTCCTCTGAGAGTCTAATACGATTACGAGGAGATGTTATTTGAGGAAAGCGCTGGAAATTGACCTACAGACACATTCAGTTAAAACATAATCTGGGAAGATCTGTGTCTGGGATCCACACAAACACCTCTCACATCATACATCTAAAATACGTCTTTTATTTTCTTACCAGCTCTTTTAAATCAAGTTTTTGTACTTTCAGAGTCAGAGCTCTCATGATGGAGTGGGGGACATCAGGGCTTCTGTGTGTCCTGTGCGATTTCTGGGACAGATCCTGATTCTGCTGCAGTATCAGACGCTGGCGCATCGCATGAAGGTGATGGTGCGGAAAGCTGAGAACCTGCCCAAACTCACCCGGATGCCTGGGACTCCAGGTCTGTCCGTCTTTTATTAAAATGTTTCTTGCATTTTCTCTTTTGTAAGTGACTTTGGATAAAAGCGTCTGATAAATGAATGTGTAAATGTTCTGTATACATTTAAAATGATTCATATTCAGACCAAGTGTGATGGATGGATGAATGGGCAGACAGATTAGATAGATAGATAGATAGACAGATGGATGGACGGATGATTGATAGATGTACGGATAGACGGACAGACAGATGGACGGATGGGTGGATGAATGGATAAAAAGACAGATGGATGGACAGATAGACAGACGGATGGATAGACGGACAGACAGATGGACGGATAGATGGATGGATGGACGGATGAATGGATAAAAAGACAGACGGATGGACAGATAGACAGACGGATGGAGGGGCGGATGAATAAACGGACAGACAGATAGACAGGTGGATAGACGGACGATAGATGGACGGATGGACAGATAGACAGACGGACAGATGATAAACGGATATAGTATAGGACGATAGATAGATGATAGACAGTCAGATGGACGGACTGATAGTTGGACGGACAGACAGACGGACGGCTAGAGGAACAGATGGATAGTCGGACGGATGGATCGATAGACAACGGATAGATGGACAGATAGATAGTTGGATGGACAGACAGACTGATGGATGGACAGACGTACGGACGGACAGATAGACAGATGGAAGGATAGACGAACAGACAGACAGATATAGTATAGGATGATAGATAGATGATAGACGGACAGATAGACGGCTGGATGGACAGACGGACGGACAGACAGATAGACGGACAATAGATGGACAGATAGACGGATGGACGGATAGATGGACAGACAGACGGACGATAAATGGATATAGTATAGGATGATAGACGATGGATGGATAGACGGATTGACGGACAAATAGATGGACGGATAGACGGATGGACAGATAGACGGACGGTTAGACGGATGGACAGACAGACAGACGATAAATGGATATAGTATAGGATGATAGACGGATGGACGGATAGATGGACAGACAGATAGACAGACGGACAGATAGACGGATGGACAGAAGAATGGACAGACAGATAGACGGATGGACAGATAGACGGACGGATGGATAGACAGACAGACGGATAGACGGACAGACAGATAGACGGATGGACAGATAGACGGACGGATGGATAGATGGACGGACGAATAGATGGACGGATAGACGGACAGACAGATAGACGGATGGACAGATAGACGGATGGATAGACAGACAGATGGATAGACAGACAGACGGATAGACGGACAGACAGATAGACGGATGGACAGATAGACGGATGGATAGACAGACAGATGGATAGACAGACAGACGGATAGACGGACAGACAGATAGACGGATGGACAGATAGACGGATGGATAGACAGACAGATGGATAGACAGACAGACGGATAGACGGACAGACAGATAGACGGATGGACAGATAGACGGATGGATAGAAGAATGGACAGACAGATAGACGGATGGACAGATAGACGGACGGACAGAAGAATGGACAGACAGACAGACGATAAATGGATATAGTATAGGATGATAGACGGATGGACGGATAGATGGACAGACAGATAGACAGACGGACAGATAGACGGATGGACAGAAGAATGGACAGACAGATAGACGGATGGACAGATAGACGGACGGATGGATAGACAGACAGACGGATAGACGGACAGAAAGATAGACGGATGGACAGATAGACGGACGGATGGATAGATGGACGGACGAATAGATGGACGGATAGACGGACAGACAGATAGACGGATGGACAGATAGACGGATGGATAGACAGACAGATGGATAGACAGACAGACGGATAGACGGACAGACAGATAGACGGATGGACAGATAGACGGATGGATAGACAGACAGATGGATAGACAGACAGACGGATAGACGGACAGACAGATAGACGGATGGACAGATAGACGGATGGATAGACAGACAGATGGATAGACAGACAGACGGATAGACGGACAGACAGATAGACGGATGGACAGATAGACGGATGGATAGAAGAATGGACAGACAGATAGACGGATGGACAGATAGACGGACGGACAGAAGAATGGACAGACAGATAGACGGACGGATTGATGGATGGATAGACGGATGGACGGACGGATAGATGGACAGACCGATAGACGGATGGACAGACGGATAGATGGAGCATAGATGGACGGACTGACAGATGGACGGATAGACAGATGGATGGACGGACAGAAGAATGGACAGACAGATAGACGGATGGACAGACGGAGAGACAGACAGATAGATAGACAGACGGATGGACAGATAGACGGACGGACAGAAGAATGGACAGACGGAGAGACAGACAGATAGATAGACAGACGGATGGACAGATAGACGGACGGACAGAAGAATGGACAGACGGATAGATAGACGGACGGATTGATGGATGGATAGATGGATGGACGGACGGATAGATGGACGGACAGACAGATAGACGGATGGACAGATGGACGGATAGACAGATGGATGGACGGACAGAAGAATGGACAGACAGATAGACGGATGGACGGACGGATAGATGGACGGACTGATAGATGGACGGATAGACAGACAGCCAGATCGACGGATGGACAGATGGACGGATAGATGGATGGACGGACAGAAGAATGGACAGACGGATAGATAGACGGACGGATTGATGGATGGATAGACGGATGGACGGACGGATAGATGGACGGACTGATAGATGGACGGATAGACGGACAGACAGATAGACGGATGGACAGATGGACGGATAGACAGATGGATGGACGGACAGAAGAATGGACAGACAGATAGACAGATGGACAGACAGATGGACAGATGTATAGATGGAGGATAGATGGACGGACAGATAGACAGAAGGATGGACGGAAGGACAGATAGACGGATAGACAGACAGACAGATAAAAGCATCTGATAAATTAAATTTCAAAAACATGTAAAGTTGCTCATATTGAGATGAAGTGAGACGCTCGTGACTGTATTTGTTTGTGTAGATCACTATGTTGTGATCAACCTGCGTCAGGACGGCAAAGTCATCAGCACTAAAGAGACGAAGGGCGCCAGTGGAGCGAATGCGGTTTGGAACGCACCCTTCCTGTTCGACCTGCCGGCCGGTGACATCAGCCGACTGCCGCTGCTCCTGGAGCTCATCGTCATGCAGGTGAGAAAATTCACTTTCAAATATTCAATATGTGACATCACATGATGTGTCTCAATTTCACAATAATGACATGGCTCTGTTATGGATTGACAGGGAAGGCTGTACACGAAAAGTTGCATTCTGGGTCGTGTTCTGATTGGCTACGAAGGCTCCGAGGCGGGAAACCAGCACTGGAGTGAGATGTGCAGCAGGGCGCAGGTCGAGACGGCGTACTGGCATGAACTCCAACCAGACACCTCATAGGCCAGCAACGCTTGATTGACATGCCCCGTAACCAATCAGATCGCTCCGTTACATTTCTCATTTCACAATGGAGGCCACTAACTGTGGAACCTGGTTTGAGGACTTGAGGAACGTTTTCTGCTGAATTTGTTTGCAAATATGATTAGTTAGTTAAAACATCAGCTGATTTTGCACTAGTGAACTGGTCAGTCTTGTTCCTGTAAACTAAAACTTTGACGATTTTGTGGTGTTAGTGTCATTGTGCTGCTTGTAGTTTTTGGTCCTGCTTTAGTGTTTGTTTCAATATCTTTATACCGCGGTATGACACATCAAATGAAGGTGATGGTTTGAAAGATGACCAGGATTCTTGTAATCCCAGTTAATTCATTGATTTAGTGTTTGTTTCACCTGTCGATCCCTTCATGCTGTAGATATCTGTGTTGAAGTGTGAGATTCAGAGCGCATGCAAAATCGCAAGTCACATCTAAGAAAATAAGATGCAACCAAATATTCATGACTGAGTGTGGCCAAATTAAAAAAATCTGATGATAAATGCAATGCATATCAGTTAAAGTGATAGCAATGGTGGATAGAAAGAAAGATGAATGTCGAGATCCACTTGGTTTGCAAATTTAGCTATTTTTAAACCCCCAAATGCTCACTGAAGTGGAAACGGAAGTCACAGACTGTAATTTAATGCAAGTGCATGCATGCAGAACGGCCTTATTATGCAGTCGGAATGTGTCTGTCACTTTCTGAATATTTGTCTTTTTGCATTGGATCAAGATTTTAATGTGCAGACTGAAATAAATGAGCTCCAATATGAATGAATGATGAAACGGATATTTTAGGTATTTATGGTGAAATTCAGAGCTTACTGTTTTTACAAACAATACTGTGATGGTACTTTTTTGGTAACATGGCGTGGGACCAAAATGTTCTTTTGAGATGTTGATGATGAACATTTGAGCTGAAGCCAAAGAGCATGCTTTAAACTGAGCTCAATTACATCAGTGTTGGAGAGGATGGGTTTGCATTATGTAATGAAAAGAACAAAATCATTTTAAAGGTGCACTATGTAACTTTTGTTTTTGTTTCACATTTTTTCAACTGATAGTAGTGCTGGGCGGTATGACCAAAAATCTGTATCACGGTATTTCCCCCTTTTCATGACTGGACCTTTATATACGTTTATAGTGGTTTATTATTCTGTCAGTAATGCATGGAATATAAAAACATAATGTCAAATACAAATTTACTTTCAAAAATGGAGGTAAAGGATCTATTATCCTCCTTTACAAGATGTAATATCAGTCTCTGGTGTCTCCAGAATGAGTCTGTGAAGTTTCAGCTCAAAATACCCCACAGATCATTTATTATAGCTTGTCAAATTTGAGCAAAAACACGCCGTTTTGTGTGTGTCCCTTTAAATGCAAATGAGCTGCTGCTCCCACCCCCTTTCCAGAAGAGGGCGGAGCTTTAACAGCTCAACAACAACAAAGCTGGAGAATCTCACGCAGCCAAAATGACGAAAGTGTTCAGCCTTACATTGTTCAAATCGGAGTCGACACTGATGGAGAGACTCAGGAAGAAGTTACAACTTTTAGACGTTTCTGAATGGTTAGTGGATAAATTGATGTAGTTGCTGTGGAGTTGATTCAACTCATCCACTAGCATGTGCCGTCATGTTCATCTTTTGTGTTGAATTGACCCTCGTTTGTGAAGCAGTCCGGCGTAAAATGACGGCATGTCAACAACACTCTACTACAACAACTCTTCCTCTTCTCTAAAGCAGCCCAACATGGCCACGCCCCCTTTGTTGCATGTTCTTGGGGGCGGGGTTTATGTAAATATTAGGGTTTGTGATGTCACAAACCCAGGAAGAAGCTCACTGTAGTCCCTACCAACCGTTTGTTGTAGTTCTTAAAAAGTGATTTCTGTAAAAGAAAATATCTCCTTTGCATTGAACTTTGAGCGTCGTAACTTTGCAGATGTTGTTTATGATCAAACAGCAACATTACATACTAACTAAACAGTTAAAAAAGGGAAATCATAATCAAGGACCCCTTAAACATTTTAAAATGTAATCAAATGAAAATTAATTCATTTCCTTTTGGCAAGTTTCCTGTTTAAATTAAAATGTAAAAGAACTGTTGTGATATTATAAAAAATAATTTAATACATTATATTAGCACTATTTGTACTATTTGAAGAACTACACCACTGTGCAATGGTAATATATTTCGGTTATTACTTCAACAAAATCAAACTTTTATTTTGACGGGTTGTCGTGAAGACATGTGACAACAGTTTTATGGAATGAAATGCTCGTGAAGTTCATGTCCTCATACAGTGAGTCGCTGAAATATGGAATTTTAACACGTTAACAACACGTAAAATATGCATTTAACAATACATGTTGTTTGCGCGTGAAAATCAGCACATTGTTAACTGTAAACATCACGTATTTAACCTGTGAAATACGCATATTAAAATTCACGTGTTTTTGAACCTTTTGGCCTTCCATACTGAAAACGCCGCGAGCTTCAGTATGCGTGTAGATGAAACTGTGGCGCTCATTCATACAGAGACGCGGAAAATACAGACTTCAGATTTCAATAACAGTATTTTTGAGCTTTAATGTTCACAGACACTAGTCCATATTAAGATTTGATCTATTGTAGAGCTCAACTTTTGATTTATTCATCCAAAAATGTGACATTCCGCTTTATGCAATAAACTCCATTTCTGACTGGATTCTGTGGTTCGCGTGTCGCACTGGAGAAATCATACATGGTATTTGAGTTAGTTGTATGGATTATTTATTGTCGTGCTATACAGTTATAATAGAGGTCCATATACATATAGCTCTTCGTGAACATTTATTAGACGCAGCAATTGTTTACGCACCGTATGGCGGTATTTGGAAAAAAGAAAAAAAAAAAAAAAAAAAAAAATATATATATATATATATATATATATATATATATCATAGGCTACTCGAAACTGATGAACCAGTATACCGTCCAGCACTAGCTGAAATTTTCTGATAACTTGATTTTATGAGCATTATAATCAAATAATAATTTTAAACAAATTCATTGCAAGTACTGTCCATTTATTTAGGTGGAAAAGTTGCACGATGCACCTTGCTGATAAAAATGGCATCTGTTTGTTAAAAAGCATGTCTGTGTTTCAGCGTTATGGACCGTGCACAGATATTTGTTATAGGTTTCATTTAAGAACATATTAGCTAACTGCACAAAGCTTGTGTTTTGATCTGTTTGAACAGAATAACACAGCAAAATCCCCAGAGTTAAATCAGCTCTGCTCAGAGTGCATATGGTCCCTCTCTAAATAGTGTTAAAGTAACACTGAAGCTAAAGTTAATAAGATAATTAAGCAATTAATAAGGCTGTGACTTGTAGTTCTTGTTTTTTCTTATTTCTTCTGTGATTCTGCTTGTTAACAGCAGGTGTTCATCACTAATACGCAATCATTACTTAATTAATTGCTTAATTATCTCATTAAATTTAACTCTGCTTCAGTGTTATTTTAACACTATTTAGAGAGGGACCGTATGCACTCTGAGCAGAGTTGATTTAACTCTGGGAATTTGCTGTGAAGAACTGTCTGGTGATAGTGTTGTCAATCATGATTGCTGACAAGCTTGTTTTCTGTGAAAGAATCAACAGTCAGCTTTCAAATGTGTGATTCATTCTGATTCATGTGCAATTTATGCATCTCTGTGACATTTAAAAGAAATGTGTAAAAGTAAATAAATACACTAATTTCATGAGATTCAGCCGTTTGCCTACAAAAGAATCGGCTGCTTGTTAAATGTTCTGATATTTATAAAAATATGAATATAAGGGAGTCTTTGTCTGTTTATTTTTATATGATCTCATGCATTTATTCCAGTGAAAGGTCACGTTCTCTCTGTTTCTCATCAGTGATTCACTCGTTCTCATCAGTATTGATCATTCATCCTCCCTTGAGATCGGTGCTGGCGCTGCTCGTGTCTCATCATTCCTGCGCACTCCTGAAAGTCAGAGGTCAAGAGGTCACGTTCTGACAAGCGCAGCATCTCACGGTCAGAATAAAGTGAAGGCTGTGTTTCCATCCATCTATTTATAGGTGAATTTTGGGTTATTGCATAAAAAACTCGGATGGAAACGTCAAGATGTGCATCAGTTCTAAAAATGTGGATAAAGAATGTATGCGCTTAATTGAGGCGGGATAATTTTATAAACATGCGCATAAACTAATGCATTTACCAAATAAATTCCTCATGTGACTTGGATAACTGGACTAACCATGACAGCGTTTATTGTGTTTCATCTGATGCTCTGAGACCAACTCATTTATGATGGAGGAAAAAGAGTCCGATTGAAGAAACTTAGATTTTTATTACTGATATTTTGCACTAATTTCCCAGGAAGTGACAATTTTGCTCTCTTGAACACATGGGATTGAAACAATGCTTTATTTGCAAATGTTTTATGCAATATTCCAATTTGTTCACAACTTTGGATGGAAACATACAGTACAGTCCAAAAGTTTGGAACCACTAAGATTTGTAATGTTTTTAAAAGAAGTTTCGTCTGCTCACCAAGGCTACATTTATTTAATTAAAAATACAGTAAAAAACAGTAATATTGTGAAATATTATTACAATTTAAAATAACTGTTTTCTATTTGAATATATTTCACAAAATCATTTATTCCCGTGATGCAAAGCTGAATTTTCAGCATCGTTACTCCAGTCTTCAGTGTCACATGATCCTTCAGAAATCATTCTAATATGCTGATTTGCTGCTCAATAAACATTCATGATTATTTTCAATGTTGAAAACAGTTGTGTACTTTTTCTTTCAGGATTCCTTGATGAATAGAAAGTTCAAAAGAACAGCATTTATCTGAAATACAAAGCTTCTGTAGCATTATACACTACCGTTCAAAAGTTTGGGGTCAGTAAGAATTTTTATTTTTATTTTTTTGAAAAGAAATTAAAGAAATGAATACTTTTATTCAGCAAGGATGCATTAAATCAATCAAAAGTGGCAGTAAAGACATTTATAATGTTACAAAAGATTAGATTTCAGATAAACACTGTTCTTTTGAACTTTCTATTCATCAAATAATCCTGAAAAAAAATATTGTACACAAATATTTTGTACAATTGTACACATTAAATGTTTCTTGAGCAGCAGATCAGCATATTAGAATGATTTCTGAAGGATCATGTGACACTGAAGACTGGAGTAACGATGCTGAAAATTCAGCTTTGCATCACGGGAATAAATTACTTTGTGAAATATATTCAAATAGAAAACAGTTATTTTAAATTGTAATAATATTTCACAATATTACTGTTTTTTACTGTATTTTTAATTAAATAAATGTAGCCTTGGTGAGCAGATGAAACTTCTTTTAAAAACATTAAAAATCTTAGTGGTTCCAAACTTTTGGACTGTACTGTAACTAATGACATCACCTGGTCAAAAACATGTGATGCTATCAGATCTGGTACTGTGATTATATGATATATATATATATATATATATATATATATATATATATATATATATATATATATATATACTGTAAATATGATCACCATATTCATGAGCCATGCCATTTACAATATATGGTACTCCAAAGAATACCATGGTACTTTTTAGTACTCTTTTGTTATAGTACCAGTCGTCTGTCTGTGAGTTAGTGGTTAGTTTAAATACACATTTATGACCACATACAGACATTTAGATGATTTGGAAATTCACCAGTGTTTTTCTCTGAGGTTTGTGATGGAGTTTTCCTTCTGGATCACATTAATCCGTCATTTTTATTTCCACCCTAAAGCTTGAATGTTGTAAGCAAAATATTCCCTCCCACTAAACAGAACCCATATTCAGATCAAAACAATATGTTTAGTGTTTGAACCTTTTAAAATATGTCATTTTAACATTTTAACATGCACATACATACAAGTTTGTGGTCGGTAAGATTATTTAATGTTTTAAAAGGTCTCTTCTGCTCACCAAGACTGCATTTATATGTTTAAAAATACAGTAAAAATTGTGAAATATTATTACAATTTAAATAGTAAAATATAATTTATTCCTGTGATCAAAGCTGAATTTATTTGATTGAAAATACAGTAAAAATCACAAAATATTATTACAATTTAAATCAGCTGTTTTCTATGTGAATATATTGTTACGGCTGCTGGTGTAGAGATGAGGCAGATACGGATTTCCACAAACATGTAATACTTTTAATGAACAAAAGGCAGAGTACACCAAACATGCACTTAACACAAACAGAGAACGGACAAGGAGTGAAGGGAGTGAGTGCAATATAAAGGGGGTGCTGATAATAGAGTCCAGGTGCAGGTGATCTGTGATGATAGGAGATGACGAGGGAAGTGAGTGCAGGTGAATAAACAGGAGGATCATGGGAATTGTAGTCCAGGGAGACAGGGGATCTGTGACATATATAGTAAAATATACTTTATTCCTGTGATCAAAGCTGAATTTATTTGATTAAAAAAACAGTAAAAAATTTGAAATAAAATTATTGTAATGTAAAATAGCTGTTTTCTATGTGAATATATAGTAAAATGTAATTTAGTCCTGCGATCAAAGCTGAATTTATTTCATTAAAAATACAGTAAAAATCACAAAATATTATTACAATTTAAAACAGCTGTTTTCTATGTGAATATATAGTAAACTAAGTTATTCCTGTGATCAAAGCTGAATTTATGTGATTAAAAATACAGTAAAAATGTGAAATATTATTACAATTTAAAACAGCTGTTTTCTATGTGAATATATAGTAAAATTATTCCTGTGATCAAAGCTGAATTTTCAGCATCATTACTCCAGTCTTCAGTGTCACATGATCCTTCAGAAATCATTCTAATATGATGATTTGTTGCTCATATTTTTGTGAAAACTGCAGTACATTTTATTATTCAAGATTCTTTGATTAATAGAAAGTTCAAAAGAACAGTTTTGTTTTAATAAAATCTTTTGTAACATTATAAATGTCACTTTTGATCAATTTAATGTGTTCTTGATGAATAAAAATATACATTTCTTTTCAAATAAAGTGACTAAATGTTTGAATGACACACAATATGCAGCAGGATTATGAATGCTCAAAGCACATCTATGTTTATTGTGAGTTTTATCTTTTCAGAGGCAGTACAGTGATGGATGTGAGGCGTAATGGATGGACATTACAGACAAACATCATCCGCTATAATGGACATGAGGAGTCATTTACTGTAAGTCACATTATCAACAGAACGTGAGTGAATTCAGGTGTTTTTGTGACCTGCGTGTGTCTGAGATGTTTTGTTTTGTGGGGAAATTTATGAAGAGATGTTCCTCATATAATACTTGAGATCATGAGAATCCCTTTAGTTTCTTTTTAGATTGTTTGTGCTGTTTGTTAATCATCATTAGTGCAAGTGCAGTTAGTGACAAGCTGTTTCTGACAAACATGATGGATTTAAAACAGTCAGAAGTTGAGTGTGAGAGCGGTTTTTATTCACAGCATGGGAATTGTGTTGAATATTTCCTCTGGTTTTCATTTTACCAGGTTTTCCCACTGCTTGTTTAATCAGTAGAATAAATAAGGAAGGATGAATAGATAAATTAATAAATAATCTCATTATGTGGAGATGTTTTATGAAGTGCATTGAGTATCTGACAGTGTTTTTCCTCTTTCATCCAGAACCAGATCCTGGACCTGGCAATGGGTGATTAACTCAGACGTTCAGTTATATATATATAACCTTATATTTATAATCTTTTTTGATTATCAGTCAATCTTTATTCAAACAGACTTAATATGTGACAGAGTTCTGTAATAACTGATCATAAATAAACATCAACATATGATTATGGTCATATCATACTATCACATCACCGGTTTTACTTCCTGTTTTGTTGTAGCCACACACACACACACACACACACACACACACACACACACACACACACACACACACACACACACATATGATTGGTGTTACCCACAATCCACCAAAAGTTTGTTCACACACACAGTGCAGCTAAACCGACTGACTGTGAAGATGTTGTAGCGCCCCCTGCAGAACACTGAGGATATACAGCAATATATATATATATATATATATATATATATATATATATATATATATATATATATATATATATATAATTAGATATAATTAAATGTAATATGTGGATTCAGAAGTGCTTGTTTTGTAGATCTCACAGGAAGCCTAAAGTCTTCAGATGAACATGTAAAGCTGCTGTCAGCATCTGTTCATCTGTATCCATCCGTGATTTCAAATGTTTCTCACTCGTTTGAGCTCATAAACACACTCGTTAAAGAACTTGTGGTCCAATTTGTTTCATATCCATCCTACATTTCCCATTAACTCACTGAACTTACAACGAGGACGGCTTGTTAAGGATAGTTTTCTGCTTTTCTTTGGCATGTTAGTGACACATACAGTCAAACTATGATGTTCTTCCTCATTATTTCTGTCTTGTTTTCCATCTAAACATTCTTAAATCAAGATGCATTTACTGGAGAAGCAAAACGACTGAAGATATCAATGAAAAATGCATCAAAATGAGCAAGAAAAAGAACAAATATCTGCCATAAAGTCAGAAAAATCAACTTGTTTCCACTTTGAATGAAGTTGATTTTTCTGACTCCATTGGCAGATATTTGTTCTTGTTTTAAGCATAAACTCAACTTTAATACAGTCAGAGGAATTAATAACACATGCAGTTAATTGTTTACAGGAAAACAGAAATCTTGTATATTATTTATCACAATAAAACTAATTTAATTGTAAAAGAACACAGACTGATCGTGTGCAGATGAGTTCGTTCTCTCCCTCTGCGACTTTATCTATTAAATTCTCTGTAAATTCTTTAGAAGTTCATTTGTGGCCCTATAAATGTTTTTATAGGCGTGTCATGAATTTTTTGTGTTTAACTCTCTCCAGCCTTAAAACACTCTTAAATCACAGACTCCAACTCAGATTCCCATATGTAAAGTGCTATATAAATGTAATTAATTATTATTATTATTGGAACAGAAGAATATTCTGTGTTAGTTCAGATGGCTAGTTTATTTGGCATTTCATAGAAACTGCACACATGTTTTCAGAATAATCAAGCTGTGATGTTTTATTGTTTTTTTTTTAAATAAGGATATTAATGATGTTCCTCTGATAATAACTGCTCAGATGTTCTGTATAATGACCTCTATATTTCACATATTATGATCATCGAGTCTCTCAGGCTCTTCTGCATGACAAGTAATAATCTGAGTGAAATAAATTCCATCTATCATGTGTAAAGTGACACTAGAGCACAATATGGACTTTTTAATATATATATGTAGTGAGATTTATATGGCCTGAACCACTGGCTCTGAATTACAGGTGCTGGTCATATAATTAGAATATTGTGAAAAAGTTCATTTTTTTATTGTAAATTATTTTTAAAAATGAAAGTTTTTTTTTTTTTTTTTGTTTTGTTTTTTTTGACGATTAGAGCGTACAGCTCATGAAAGTCCAAAATCCAGTATCTCAAAATATTAGAATATTTCTTAAGATCAATCAAAAAATGGATTTTCAAAACAGAAAAGTTCAAGTTCTTTAAAGTATGTTCATTTGTACACTCAGTACTTGGTCGGCAGCACATATTACAGCAAATGACTTGCTCCTAGCACAAATTACAGCATCAGTGAAGTATGGAAGTGATCAGCCTGTGGCACTGCTGAGGCACTACTGAGCCTTCAGATCATCTGTATATTGTTGGATCGACTGTTTCTCATCTTTCTCTTGAAAATATCCCATAGATTCAGGGGTCAGGCATGTTGGCTGGCCAATAAAACACAGTAATATCATGGTCAGCAAACCACTTGGAAATGGTTTTTGCACTGTGGGCAGGTGCTAAAGTCCTGCTGGAAAAGGAAATCAGCATCTCCATAAAGCTTGTCAGCAGATGGAAGCATGAAGTGCTCCAAAATATCCTGGAAGATGGCTGCATTGACTCTGCACTTGATAAAACACAATGGACCGACACCAGCAGATGTCACGGCCCCCCCAATCATTACTAACTTCAGAAACTTCCCACTAGACTTCAAGCAGCTTGGATTCTGTGCCTCTCCAGTCTTCCTTTAGACTCTGGGACCATGATTTCAACATGAAATTCAAAATTTACTTTTACCTGAAAAGAGGACTTTCGACCACTGTTCACTGTCCAGTTCTTTTTCTCCTTAGCCCAGGTAAGATGCTTCTGACGTTGTTTCTGTTTCAGAAGTGGCTCGGTAGTCCTTTTCCTGAAGATGTCTGAGTGTGGTGGCTCTTGATGCGCTGACTCCGGCTTCATTTGACTCATTGTGAAGCTCTCCCAAGTGTTTGAATCAGCTTTACTTGACAGTATTCTCAAGCTTGCGGTCATCCCTGTTGCTTGTGCACCTTTGCCTACCAAATTTCTTCCTTCTAGTCAACTTTGCATTTAATATGCTTTGATATTTCACTCTGTAAACAGCCACCACATTCAGTAATGACCATCTGTGACTTACGCTCTTTGTGGAGGGTGTCAATGATTGTCTCCTGGACCATTGCCAAGTCAGCAGTCTTCCCCATTAGTGTGGTTTCAAAGAACAAGAGATACCCAGAATTTATACTGTAGGGATGGTCATTTAATGAAACTCAAATGTAAATATTCTAATATTTTGAGATACTGGATTTTGGACTTTCATGAGCTGTACGCTCTAATCATCAAAATTTAAAAAAATGTTTTACTTCACATGTTGGGAATCTAGAATAAATGAAAGTTTCATTTTTAAAAATAGTTTACAATATTTTTTCCCGATATTCTAATTATATGACCAGCACCTGTATATCACAAATCACCTGAAAATAGATCAATGCAGAGCTTTATTTCCTAAATATATAAATCAATATATAATACAGTATAGGCCTTTTTATCAGCGCAATCAAAAACAGACAGAAGTGTGTTCTGAGAACGTTTTGCTAATGTTATTTCGGAATGTTTCTGAACATTCCGTTTTTTTCTTGGTTGTGTGAACGTTCAGGGAACGTTCCATTTTGCAAACATTATTGCAATGTTACTTTTGAACAATTTGTAACACTTAAATATGTTAGACGAACATCCAACGAAGATATTAAGTCTTGTTAATTTATCAAAATTAGTTTATGCTTAAAACAAGAACAATATCTGCAAGTGGGGTCAGAAAAATAAAGTTAATACAAGGGGAAAATAAGCAGATATTTGTTTATGTTTTAGAAATTTCTCACATCAGAAGTAAATGTATCTTGATGTTTCTGCTGTACTTTACATTCTCATCTTGAGATAGTCTTTTCTAAAAGTTCTTGACTCAAATGCATTTAGAATATGTATGTAGAAAAATATTTATAAATAGTTTTGGTTACTCTATAATTCAATGGTCCACTTTAGACATTTTATTCTACTAACCTACAGTCTTCTAATTATCTCATGAGAGTTATGGCAAAGTTACTTAAAAATGGACCATCAAAATAAAGTGTAAGCATATTTCCCAGTAATGCTCGTATGTTGAATCACATCCGTCATCAGCGGATCCTGACAAACAGAAGAAAGCTTTCAGACGGATAACGTGGGAACTGTTCGGATCGGGCTTGTGCGGTCAGCAGTAATGAACCAAAGTCTTTCTGTGGCTGTTTAATATGTATTTTATGAATCATTTTATACCGGTGGGAATGAGTTTGGTGTGGGGGTGTTTGTGAGGTTTGGGGTGCTGGTTTAGGTTTGGGTTTGGGAGGGTTACCCTCAAAAATATTCATTTGTCATGAGCAGAAGCATGTGTTTCCAGAGCGTCCATCAGGAGACGGTTAAAGCTTTTGTTTAGAAGAGGACAATAACTGATATAATCTGACCGTATTATATAACTTACTGAAGAACGTCGAAACCAACAACCAAACAAGCATTTTTAAACTGAAAAACTGAAGTGTACTAAAAGCCTAAAAACCTCTTTAACACAAACACTGATTCCATCATTTATCACGTGCATCTCTGTATGAGTCAAAGACGAAAAAGGGTTTTCAAGCATCAAAACAATAATTGAAATTCAGCTTTGAATTGTTGTTGTTGTTGTTGTTTTTCAATGCATCTTTTTTTTTTTATCATCTTTTACCCCAAATGCTAATTAATTGTCATTTGACATTTTTAAATCCTAGCTTTTGCCCATTTGTCAGCAAGAATTTTTCACTCATTTAAAATGCAATAAAATTGAGTATTCTCACTTATTCTTTTATATATTTTAATACGTACAGGTCATAAATAATTTTACATAAATATAAGTGTTACACTGAATGACAAAGGAACATTATTTCACCCACATTTTGGCATTTTATTCTCCCAAAAGGTATTTGAAACCTTAAAAGTAGATGTTTTCCTTGCATTTAATGTGCTTTCTATGCATATAAAATCACTTTTGTAAATTTCTATTGATGCGGACATCTAAACGTCTTTGTAAAACCCATATATATTCATATTTCTTTATATCCATCAAGACTACAAATAAACTGATCATATTGTTGATATTTAATCAATTTTCTTGAAAATTTGATGCCTTTTAAGAAATAATTCAATAATAAATAGCTGATTTATTCACCAACATTAACTATCATTAATGCAATAAGTAAAAATCATTTAATATAATATAATGATTGTTCTAATAACTGCACGTTTTATTTTCATACTGAGACAAACTAGAAATATTTATTTTTGTGATTTTAATGCTGGTGTTTGCTGTTCTGAATTATTATCAGGATACAGCTTAAATATGTGACAATTTATTCACAGTCCAATATTGCAAGAACTGGCACACTTTTAATGTGCAGTGAAATAACATGTAGGCTAATAAAATAAAATGCATGCATATATCATATTTTTTATGTCCATGTTTAAATGCAAATGAGGTACTGAATTATTAATGAGTTGCACAGTGTTAAGGTGTGTGGAAGAGGCGGAGCTTCATCTGTCATGTTTTCTGTGCTGAAGTGTGGATTAGTGCGCGCTCACTCTCGCGCTCTCACTCTTAGTGCGCGCTCACAGCTGTGAGTTTGCTGGACTGAACATGTTTTTTGTTTATTTGAGGAAGTTCTGCAGTCTCGTGAGACGCGTGGAAGCACCGTGACAGTGAGATGACGCGACTTTTGCGCGCGCCGTTTGGCGTCTTGTGCGTGCTTCTGTGGACGTGCGGCGTGAACGCGTCTGACGCCTCGCAGTGAGTGTTTCTCATCTGATCTGTCACATCTCTGGATAAAATCTCATTTGCATTAACTTTTACCAACAATGAGCAATGCAAAATGTATGAATGTTGAAAATGTTCATGTAAGTTCACAATGAACTAATTTTTTATTTTAATAATGTTTTAGTAAATAATTAATAGAAGTATTGTTCATTGTTAGTGTTATAGTGAAGTGTTACTGATGATCCAAGAAATGATTGGATTCTTCAGTTCAAGAATCATTTCATTATCATGAGAGACATTAATACTCTCAAAAATGCTTTGATGGATTTAATGACAGCAGAGAAAGTCTTTCCATCCATAGTTTCACTCTGAACATTGCCTGATAACCTGTTTTTCTCTCTCATGCATTTGATCTGTTATTACCATGAGAACACAAGACAATCATTTAAGCAAAAGACAATGATAGGAGGATGCAAAAAAACACACAAATATCAGCTGATTTTCTGTTTCTCCTGCAGAGAGGATTGTCCGGAGAATAAGATGCTGACCGTGAAGTATCCGTGTCTGAGAGCCGGAGGACAGAGAAGCGTCTGTCTCAGGTCACTGTCACATGATTCACACATCATCATACATGTGACTCATATGTGGATGTTTTGGATTCTTTATCACATGTACATCATTGTTTTGGATGAAGCTCTTTGAGTTCTTAGTTCCACTGTAAGTCATTCATAACAGAGGGACAGTTACTTTTGTTTATAGTAGAAGTGAATTTGTTTCATGATGAACGTTGCAACATTGAACTAAACTGAATCAACATTGAACTGAATTGCGACACTGTTGTCTTCTGAAGCTGCTTTTCAATCTGTAGAAATGAAGCTGACTTGACTTAAAGCTCCAGTTCATGATTTGAACTTTTAAACGTTTGGTTCCCAGACGGCGAGCGTGAGAACAGTGCTAATGTGACTGTCTATGACATGAATTGGTGTGTTTGGCTTTATGGATGATCATGTGACTCTTGATCATGTGACTCTCAGCCAGGTTTTGACTCTCATATGGAAAGTACAACATTACTCTAAATATATATATATATTCAGAGGAACGTTTTACTTTCCATATGAGAGTCAAATGTCTTTCACAACCCTGTGATTGTTCACTGCTGAAATATTGTGGTTTGTGTCTCACTGCTGGCCAAACCAGCGTCTGGACCGACAGTCATGTCGTAGGTGTTGTTTCTGAGGTTATTAAGAAGTGGAAAAGTTCAGAACACAAGACCGAAACAGAGTCCATGTGGATGGTGTTACGACCCGGTCTGGGGTGAGACCGCAGTGTTATTCTGTGTAGTAATTCATACCAGAGATGAATGATTCCTCAGATCATGTGTGCAGTTAGCAGAAAACAATCACAAATATTTAGAAATCAAGATACACTCGTGGTCAGAAGTTTGGAATAATTAAGACTTTTAATTTTTAGTTTTGTGAAGAAGTCTCTTCTGCTCACCAAAGCTGCATATATTTGATTAAAAATACAGTGAAAATTGTGAAATATTATTATAATTTATAATAAGTGTTTTCTATGTGAATATATTGAAAAATGTAATTTATTTCTGTGATCAAAGCTGAATTTATTTGATTAAAAATACAGTAAAAATCACTTAATATTATTACATTGTAAATCAGCTGTTTTCTATGTGAATATATAGTAAAATATAATTTATTTCTGTGATCAAAGCTGAATTTTCAGCATCATTACTCCAGTCTTCAGTCACATGATCCTTCAGAAATCATTCTAATATTATTTGCTGCTCAATTATTATTGGTGCTTATTTATTAATAATGGTTCTTATTATTATCAGTGTTGAAAACATTTTTTTGAAAACATTCAGCTTTGATCACAGGAATAAATTACACTTTACTATATATTCACATAGAAAACAGCTGTTTTAAATTATAATAATAAGTGATTTTTTTATATATTTTTAATTAAATAAATTCAGCTTTGCTCACATGAATAAATTACATTTTACTATATATTTACATAAAAAACAGCTATTTTAAATTATAATAATTGTGATTTTACTGTATTTTCAATCAAATAAATTCAGCTTTGATCACAGGAATAAATTACATTTTACTATATATTTACATAAAAAACAGCTATTTTAAATTATAATAATTGTGATTTTACTGTATTTTCAATCAAATAAATTCAGCTTTGATCACAGGAATAAATTACATTTTACTATATATTTACATAAAAAACAGCTATTTTAAATTATAATAATATTTTGTGATTTTTACTGTATTTTTAATCAAATAAATTCAGCTTTGATCACAGGAATAAATTACATTTTACTATATATTTACATAAAAAACAGCTATTTTAAATTATAATAATAATTTGTGATTTTTACTGTATTTTCAATCAAATAAACTCAGCTTTGATCACAGGAATAAATTACATTTGACTATATATTTACATAAAAAACAGCTATTTTAAGTTATAATAATAATTTGTGATTTTGACTGTATTTTCAATCAAATAAATTCAGCTTTGATCACAGAAATAAATTATATTTTACTATATATTTACATAAAAAACAGCTATTTTAAGTTATAATAATAATTTGTGATTTTGACTGTATTTTCAATCAAATAAATTCAGCTTTGATCACAGGAATAAATTACATTTTTTAATATATTCACATAGAAAACAGCTGTTTTACATTGTAATAATATTTTGTGATTTTTTCTTTTTGATCAAATACATTCAGGTGAGCAGAAAAGACTTCTTTCAAAAACATTATAAAATCTCAATCTCAAAATTTCAAACTTTTGACTGCTGGAGATGCAAAACAATTTTTGTTTTCTGAGAAATGTATCAAAATAAAGTGAGTTTATGCTTAAACAAAAAAAAAACTCTCAAAGGAGTCAGAAAACTGCCCATTAGCAGGTTCTTGCTTTATCGCCTCAGTTGTTTCTCTAAACCCCAGTGAGATCTAATGGAGATCAAATGGAGGTTTTTGCGGCAGTGATCAGTTTGACTGTTTCTCATCGGCAGCGTGTTCTCAGCAGTGATCGGAGGCGTGAGCTCCTTCAGATCCGTGTGAACCGAAGCTTCAGGCTCCCGGCAGGAGATCCGACTGTAAATCCTGCGAGAGGAAGTGCCCGCTCGTGATCACAGCTGCTGCGATTGCGGTGCTTTATGGGATACCTGCTGGTGCTCTGAGTTCTAGAGGTGTGACTGAAGAACAAACGCTTCAAGTGTGACGAGAGACATTTGCTCTGTCTGCATTGAATTAGAAATAGAAATTGATCAGAAGTGAGCTAAATCTGACACGACGTCCTCTAAAGTAAAGTAAAAATGTATTTAGTTTTTTCTTTTTAGGTTTTGGTTAGTCTGCAGTCATTATAATGATCTATTTAAACAACAGTCGAAGTCTATGATGTGTGTTGAGAGAGGTCAGATGAGAGGTCAGGGGGTCAAGGGTCACAGGAACAGATCTGACATGCTGACGACACAAACGTCCTGACGATCGGAGCTCGTCGTTTGTGGTTTGAGGAAGGCTGTATGTGAACAACATCAACTGTAGAAAAACACCTGTGAATGGACAGATGAAGAGTGGGAAAAACAGAAGTGATGACAGGAGGAAGAGAACATGATGGATGGAGTGATGAAGAGAGGAAAGACAGTCTCTTGAGTCTGACTGCTGGACGAGTGTTGAGAAAATAAACACACTTTCACTGCCTTCATTTGAAGCTTATTTTGATGGACTGTGATGCAGAAAGTCGCTTGAGACTCATGAAAGATTGAGTTTAGATTATCAAAGAAAAACTTTACTACATTCATTCATCATTCATTTTATGAATTATGTTTCTGTTAATTGGTGGATTGTATTGTGCTGTTGATTGTGTCTGCAGGAGAAAGTGCTGCGAAGGCTTCAGGTTTGTGATGGGTCAGTGTGTGCCAGAAAGTAGGTAAAACCTTCAGCTCATCTATTATACTGGAAAACAATCAGTCATTATATATGTCTGAAAGATGTATTTGTTTTTTTGCGATGATGAAGAGATTTATTACCAGACTAGTTCACCCAGAAATGATCATTCTGATATTAATTTATTTATTTGTTGTTTTTATTTGTTTTTATTTTATATATTAACATTTATTTATTTTATTCATCTTATTTGTTTGTATTTATTATGTATTATTTTTGTTTGTTTATAGATTTTTTTGTTTTATTTATATTTATTTATTTATTTTGTTTTTATTTAAATTTATTTTATTTGTTTTATTTTGTTTATTTTATTTGTTTATTACTTTTATTTATTGTTTTATTTATTAATTTGTTTTTAAATGTATTTTTATTTATTTATTTATTTATTTATGTTATTTATTGTCTTTATTTTTATATATTTACATTTATTTATTTTATTTGCTTATTTATTCATCTTATTTATTTATATTTATTTATTGTTTATTTGTATTTTATATATTTTATTTTTTATTTATTTCATATATTTTAATTATCTATTTATTTTATTTTTTATTTTTATATATATATTTTATTTGTTTTATTTTTATATTTTTTTATTTTATTTATTTTATTTATTACTTTTATTTATTTGTGTTTATTTTTATTTTTTATTTATTGTTTTATTTATGAATTTGTTTATTAGTTTTTACTGTATTTTTATTTATTTATTTACTTTATTTATTTTCTTAATTTTTATATATTTACATTTATTTCTTTAATTTGCTTGTTTATTCATCTTATTTATTTGTATTTATTTATTGTTTATTTGTATTTTATATTTTTTAAATTTATTTTATATATTTTCATTATTTATTTATTTACCTTTATTTTATATATATATATATATATATATATATATATATATTCAATAGGAAATAAAAATAAAAATAATAAATAAACAAATAAAATAAATATATGTAAATATAAAAACTAATAAAAAATTATATATATATATATATATATATATATATATATATATATATATATATATATATATATAATTTTTATTAGTTTTTATATTTACATATATTTATTTTATTTGTTTATTTATTATTTTTATTTTTATTTCCTATTGAATTAGGAACTTTCTTCTATATACACCACTGAGAACAAGATCATGAATGTTTTCGGTCTGTTGAATTCATTTTAAATGATTATATTGGTGTGCTGAATGTGAATTGTCCACTTTAAGCAGTTCACTAACATACAAATGAACTAAAAGCTTAAACTGTGATTTCATGTGGTGTCATAATAATAATTATGTTAAAAACAGGTCTGGACGTGTGCGCCGGCTCTCCCTGTGAGCAGCAGTGCACGGATAACTTCGGTCGAGTGTTGTGCACGTGTTACGAGGGTTTCCGTTTCGACCGAGAGAGACATCGCCAACGGCAGCATCCATACTGCATAGGTCAGTACTGAAGGTCACGTGTTTACAGCATACTGTGTTCAAACACACACACACATTCACCTCTCTCTCTCTGTGGTCCAGATGTGGATGAGTGTGAGGAGTCAAACAGCAGTGTGTGTGAACATGTGTGTGAAAACACTCCTGGAAGCTTCCGCTGCAGCTGTAATGCTGGATTCACACTGACAGCAGATCAGCGCTCCTGTGAACCCGTACACAACCGTGAGTGTGTGAGTGTGTGATTCACCCAGTCAGTGTGTGATGTGTGTGAGTGATCCGTGTGTCTCTGTGTCTCAGTGAACTCCTCCGTCAAGTCGGACACTCAGATGAGCTCTGGATCCTGTTCTCTCAGCTGTCAGGACTTCATGAACATGAGGAGCAATTTACTGCAGATCAAACTGCTGCTGGGACACACACCTGCACAGGTAACACACACACACACACCTGCACAGGTAACACACACACACACACACACACACACACACCTGCACAGGTAACACACACACACACACACACACACACACACACACACACACCTGCACAGGTAACACACACACACACCTGCACAGGTAACACACACACACACTCACACACACACACCTGCACAGGTAACACACACACACCTGCACAGGTAACACACACACACACACACCTGCACAGGTAACACACACACACACACCTGCACAGGTAACACACACACACACACACACCTGCACAGGTAACACACACACACACCTGCACAGGTAACACACACACACACTCACACACACACACCTGCACAGGTAACACACACACACCTGCACAGGTAACACACACACACACACACACCTGCACAGGTAACACACACACACACACCTGCACAGGTAACACACACACACACACCTGCACAGGTAACACACACACACCTGCACAGGTAACACACACACACACACACCTGCACAGGTAACACACACACACACCTGCACAGGTAACACACACACACACACACACACACACACACACCTGCACAGGTAACACACACACACCTGCACAGATAACACACACACACACACACACACACACACACACACACACACACACACCTGCACAGGTAACACACACACACACCTGCACAGGTAACACACACACACCTGCACAGGTAACACACACACACACACCTGCACAGGTAACACACACACACACACACACCTGCACAGGTAACACACACACACACACACACACACACACACACACACACACCTGCACAGGTAACACACACACACACACCTGCACAGGTAACACACACACACACACCTGCACAGGTAACACACACACACACACACCTGCACAGGTAACACACACACACACACACACACACACACACACACACACACACACACACACGCACCTGCACAGGTAACACACACACACACACACACACACACACACACACACACACACACACCTGCACAGGTAACACACACACACCTGCACAGGTAACACACACACACACACACACACACACACACACCTGCACAGGTCACACACACACACACACACACACACACACACCTGCACAGGTAACACACACACACACACACACACACACACACACACACACACACACCTGCACAGGTAACACACACACACACACACACACACACACACACACACACCTGCAGAGGTAACACACACACACACACACACACACACACACACCTGCACAGGTAACACACACACACACACACACACACACACACACACCTGCACAGGTAACACACACACACACACCTGCACAGGTAACACACACACACACACACACACACACACACACACACACCTGCACAGGTAACACACACACACACACACACACACACCTGCACAGGTAACACACACACACACACACGCACCTGCACAGGTAACACACACACACACACACACACACACACACACACACACACACACACACACACACACCTGCACAGGTAACACACACACACGCACAGGTAACACACACACACCTGCACAGGTAACACACACACACACACACACACACCTGCACAGGTAACACACACACTCACACACTCACACACACACACACACACACACACACACACACACACCTGCACAGGTAACACACACACTCACACACACACACACACCTGCACAGGTAACACACACACACACACACACCTGCACAGGTAACACACACACACCTGCACAGGTAACGCACACACACACACACACACACACACACACACACACACACACACACACACACACACACACACACACCTGCACAGGTAACACACACCTGCACAGGTAACACACACACACACACACACACACACACACACACACACACACACACACCTGCACAGGTAACACACACACACACACACCTGCACAGGTAACACACACCTGCACAGGTAACACACACACACACACACACACACACACACACACACACACCTGCACAGGTAACACACACACACCTGCACAGGTAACACACACACACACACACACCTGCAGAGGTAACACACACACACACACACACACACACACCTGCACAGGTAACACACACACACACACACCTGATAAGCTCACACACATCTCATCTGTGTAGGGTTCATCTCCCAGTCTGGAAAACAACAGCCACAAACCGGCTCATGGGAGAACAGTGAAAAATCCTGATATTCACACCGTCACTGGACCAGCAGGACCTCCTGGACCTCCTGGACCGCCAGGTAAACACACACACACACAGACAGATACATACACACACACACAATAAATATATTATTTTATGTAATAATATTCATCATGTTTTAGGTGAGCGGGGTGAGAAAGGAGAGCGCGGGCCGTCGGGACCCCAGGGGCCCAGAGGAGACATGGGTCTGATGGGGCCTCAACCCGATCTGGAGCACATAAAGACGGGCAGACGGGGACCGGTGGTAAAAACACTCTCAGAACTCAACAGAATCACAGAGGAGTTTCATTACAAACACTGAATGCTTCATATTCTCACTGTACTTCATGCTGGAGGAGAAGAACATCTGACTGTTTCAACCCTGTAATATTTGATACAGAACTCGATATTTTCACTATATGAGTCAAATATGACAAACACGTGTGCAAGCATTTTGTTGCCTAGAGATTCAATAAACAAATACAATTCTGACACTTATTTCATATATCAGGCTTTGCATGATTAATGTTGTGTTTTGTGAGCGTTTGATCAGTGTTTTCCTGTGTCTGTTTAGGGAGCTCCAGGAGCACCTGGTAAAGACGGACAGAAGGCACGTATCTCGCTTTACGTAAATGAACACCATACTGAACTATGATGGCAGTTTACTGTTATTTATGATTTATTACACTGTCTGTGATTGATGTAGAAACAATATGAATCAGATTAATTGTGATTTATGAATCTTTCTCTACAGGGCGACAGAGGGTTTCCTGGACCGAGAGGATCTCCGGTAAGTTCTTCCTCGCGGCACTGGATTAAAATATTATTTATTATATTAAATATATGTTAAAATTCTCAGTCTGGGTTTGTTCTAAATCTAAATATTGAACTTCTATAATCAGATAAGTGTCCGGTACAGAGCCTGAAGCGCCTAATTAAATCATTTACACTTTTATTTGTGGTCATTTCAGTTTTCTTTTTCTTTTTTGTGAACTTTATACATTTAATGCAAAAGATTAAAGATTATTTAAGAAAAAAAGAATATAACCATTATATTATATATGACTGTTTTTTAAAAAAGTTAGAGATTAAAGATTGTTTTAGAAAGAATATAATCAGCAATGATGACATGATCATTTAGAAGACAAATACTACAATTTTAGTATCATTAAAACACTATTATAGTTTTTTATTAATAGTTTGAATTGGTTTTTATTTTTATATATAATTTTTAATTTTATATATATATATATATATATATATATATATATATATATATATATATATATATATATATATATATAATTTTTAATTTTATATATATATATATATATATATATATATATATATATATATATATATATATATTTTATATATAATATATATATATATATATATATATATATATATATATATATTATTTTTTACTTTATTTTTTATTATTTATTATTATATATTTTTATATATATTTAGACATTTTGGATATTTAATTTTTTTTAATTGATTTTTATTTCAGTTTTAGTTACTTTAGTACATTAAGTTAAACTAAATTAAAATGATAAATAAAATAAGTTCATGTTTGTTTCATGCTTTATTTTATTTCAGTTTAGTTTTTATTAATAGTTTGAATTGTTTTTTTTTTATATTTTCTTTTTTCATTGTAATTTTTGTTAAAGTTTTAGTCATTTTTTTTTATATAAAAATATAAAATAATAAAAAATTTAATATATATATTATTTTTTATATATATGTATAGTTTTATATATTTAATAGTTTTTATTAATTTTATTTTAGTTTTAGTCATTTTAGTACATCAACTTAAGCTAAATGAAAATGAGAGATGTTTCCTTGGTTAATTTAACCAAAATGTCTTTTTATGGTCACCTGAAACTTGAACACTAATGATTCTGCTGCTGCTGGACAAACACATGTGAATCCAGTTCTGAAGTGAAATCTCTCTGTCCTCTTCAGGGTCCTCCAGGGTCGTTCGACTTCCTGTTACTGATGATGGCAGATATCCGTCATGACATCGTAGAGCTGCAGGAGCACGTGTTTGGGAAGAGGCGTGGTCTTTCTGTGGACACGCCCATTCTCTCCAGCGGAGAGGCGGAGCTTGAGGACTGGGCGTCAGGACAGGGAGAGCTGATGCCGAACACGTGAGCGAATCAGACTTCGACACTATACCAGCTGAAGAACCTGAACAGGTGGATGACTTTCACATCATCAGATGATTCAGATGAAGAATGCATAACAATTTTTTAAATATCACTTTAAATGCATAATGAATGCTTTAACTAAAAGACTGTAAGATGATGCTTGAAAGACTGAGAAGGAACTGAAATTGTGTTGAGATGTGAATAACACAGTATGAACACTCGTTTCTGTATTACAGTCTACATTTGCTCACTGTGTGAGATTGTTCATGCTCAACTTCTCCTTCCATTTACTGTGTCACAAATGAACTGAAAGATTTTGATTAGACTTGCAAAAGTTCAGACTCAAAAACTTGATTAAAAATTCAAATATTAATGCATACTGCTTTGCATACTATTTATTTGGCAGTATACAGTAAACCGTACACTAGTACTCAATTTGGAACACAGCCAGAGCTGAAATAAGTGAAATACAGAAGAGAACTGAAATTAATTTAAAGTCGGCATGAAACAGAAGTTTCACTAGTCTTTTCTTCTCTATTGCGCCGTATATCCGAGTGAAACGCTTCTCAAACAAGAACAAATGTAGGGCGGGGCTTGATTTTGTCTGTGGGGAATTGATTGGATAGTTGTGGTTTGCTATTGGTGGATCTCATGTGAGTGACAGGTTGCCCCGGTTTTCCTGCTTGAATGTTCATTATTTTCCCCATATTGTGACTTGCTAAATCATGCTAACAACTTGCTAATAGTGCTAGAAACATGTTAGCAATGTTAAATCATGCTATCTACATGTAAAATCATGCTAACAATGTTCTAATCTTGCTAACGACATGCTAGCAATGTTAAATCATGTTAGCAACATTTTACATGCTAAATCATGTTAGCAACATAATTATTAATAGTGCGTTTAAGTCCTCCTGGGAAGTTCGTATTTACGAGGTGGGAAGTCGTGTTTACGACAGTAGGTGCGTTCAAGTCACTTTCGTCGGAGTATGATGGCGGCGTGCCTTCTCTAAATTACACAAAATAACAACACTTTTACTTCTAGAAAATGTAGAGCAAAGAATGTGCATTAGTTGTATGTCACTTTTTTATGTTTTTAATTAATTTATTGTAAGCTTTATTGTTACATATTATATTGTTATATTATGATGTTATCATATTTTTTGCTGGGAATCAACTTACTTCATTGTAAATAGAAAAGCCCAACAATGTCACTGTTAAATACCTATAAGTATTGTGGTATTTCGCCATGCTTCTCACTGACACGCCCCCAACTCGTTCAGATCGGGGCTTAAAGAAAATCCCGAGCTCCCCGCTCGTATTTACAACATTGTTGTGGCGTTCATGTGCGTTCAGCTCGTAAATACAATCTTTTCGACTTAACTTGAAAGTAATGTCATGATAACAACATGCTTATCATGCTAGCAATGATGTTAAATTATGTTAGCAACATGTTAGCAATGTGCTAAATCATGTTAGAAACATGTTAAAACATCTATCTGTGCCATATATCAGAGTGAAACACTTCTGGAACAAGAACAAATGTAGGGCGGGGCTTGATTTTGTCTGTGGTGAATTGATTGGATGGTTGTGGTTTGCTATTGGTGGATCTCATGTGAGTGACAGGTTGCCCTCATGCTTGAATGTTCATAATTTCCCCCATATTCTCCATTGCAAAATGCTAACAACATGCTAATCATGCTAGAAACATTTTAGCAATGTGTTAAATTATGCTAACAATGTTCTAATTTTGCTAATGTTACATGCTAAATCATGTTGGCAACATGCTAAGTCATGCAAGTCATGCAAATCATGCTAGCGATACTTATCATTCTAACAATGTACAATTATGTTAGCAACATGTTAGCAATGTGTTAAATCATGCTATCAACATGTAAAATCACGCTAACAATGTTCTAATCTTGCTAATGTTACATGCTAAATCATATTAGCAACATGCTAAATCATATTAGCAACATGTTAAATCATAACAGCAACATGTTAAATCATGCTAACAACATGCTTATCATTCTAGCAATGTTCAATTATGTTAGCAACATGTTAGCAATGTGTTAAATCATGCTAGCAACATGGTAAAACACCCTCTCTATCTATCTGTGCCGTATATATCCGAGTGAAACGCTTCTCAAACAAGAACAAATGTAGGGCGGGGCTTGATTTTGTCTGTGGCGAATTGATTGGATGGTTGTGGTTTGCTATTGGTGGATCTCATGTGAGTGACAGGTTGCCCTCATGCTTGAATGTTCATTATTTCCCCCATATTCTCCATTGCAAAATGATAACAACATGTTAATCATGCTAGAAACATTTTAGCAATGTGTTAAATTATGCTAACAATGTTCTAATTTTGCTAATGTTACATGCTAAATCATGTTGGCAACATGCTAAGTCATGCAAATCATGCTAGCGATACTTATCATTCTAGCAATGTACAATTATGTTAACAACATGTTACCAATGTGTTAAATCATGCTATCAACATGTTAAATCACGCTAACAGTGTTCTAATCTTGCTAATGTTACATGCTAAATCATATTAGCAACATGCTAAATCATATTAGCAACATGTTAAATCATAACAGCAACATGTTAAATCATGCTAGCAACATGCTTATCATTCTAGCAATGTTCAATTATGTTAGCAACATGTTAGCAATGTGTTAAATCATGCTAGCAACATGGTAAAACACCCTCTCTATCTATCTGTGCCGTATATATCCGAGTGAAACGCTTCTCAAACAAGAACAAATATAGGGCGGGGCTTGATTTTGTCTGTGGCGAATTGATTGGATGGTTGTGGTTTGCTATTGGTGGATCTCATGTGAGTGACAGGTTGCCCTCATGCTTGAATGTTCATAATTTCCCCCATATTCTCCATTGCAAAATGCTAACAACATGCTAATCATGCTAGAAACATTTTAGCAATGTGTTAAATTATGCTAACAATGTTCTAATTTTGCTAATGTTACATGCTAAATCATGTTGGCAACATGCTATGTCATGCAAGTCATGCAAATCATGCTAGCGATACTTATCATTCTAGCAATGTACAATTATGTTAGCAACATGTTACCAATGTCTTAAATCATGCTATCAACATGTTAAATCACGCTAACAGTGTTCTAATCTTGCTAATGTTACATGCTAAATCATATTAGCAACATGCTAAATCATATTAGCAACATGCTAAATCATAACAGCAACATGTTAAATCATGCTAGCAACACGCTTATCATTCTAGCAATGTTCAATTATGTTAGCAACATGTTAGCAATGTGTTAAATCATGCTAGCAACATGGTAAAACACCCTCTCTATCTATCTGTGCCGTATATATCCGAGTGAAACGCTTCTCAAACAAGAACAAATGTAGGGCGGGGCTTGATTTTGTCTGTGGCGAATTGATTGGATGGTTGTGGTTTGCTATTGGTGGATCTCATGTGAGTGACAGGTTGCCCTCATGCTTGAATGTTCATTATTTCCCCCATATTCTCCATTGCAAAATGATAACAACATGTTAATCATGCTAGAAACATTTTAGCAATGTGTTAAATTATGCTAACAATGTTCTAATTTTGCTAATGTTACATGCTAAATCATGTTGGCAACATGCTAAGTCATGCAAGTCATGCAAATCATGCTAGCGATACTTATCATTCTAGCAATGTACAATTATGTTAGCAACATGTTAGCTATGTGTTAAATCATGCTATCAACATGTTAAATCACGCTAACAGTGTTCTAATCTTGCTAATGTTACATGCTAAATCATATTAGCAACATGCTAAATCATATTAGCAACATGCTAAATCATAACAGCAACATGTTAAATCATGCTAGCAACATGCTTATCATTCTAGCAATGTTCAATTATGTTAGCAACATGTTAGCAATGTGTTAAATCATGCTAGCAACATGGTAAAACACCCTCTCTATCTATCTGTGCCGTATATATCCGAGTGAAACGCTTCTCAAACAAGAACAAATGTAGGGCGGGGCTTGATTTTGTCTGTGGCGAATTGATTGGATGGTTGTGGTTTGCTATTGGTGGATCTCATGTGAGTGACAGGTTGCCCTCATGCTTGAATGTTCATTATTTCCCCCATATTCTCCATTGCAAAATGATAACAACATGTTAATCATGCTAGAAACATTTTAGCAATGTGTTAAATTATGCTAACAATGTTCTAATTTTGCTAATGTTACATGCTAAATCATGTTGGCAACATGCTATGTCATGCAAGTCATGCAAATCATGCTAGCGATACTTATCATTCTAGCAATGTACAATTATGTTAGCAACATGTTAGCAATGTGTTAAATCATGCTATCAACATGTTAAATCACGCTAACAATGTTCTAATCTTGCTAATGTTACATGCTAAATCATATTAGCAAAATGCTAAATCATATTAGCAACATGCTAAATCATATTAGCAACAATGCTAAATCATAACAGCAACATGTTAAATCATGCTAGCAACATGCTTATCATTCTAGCAATTTTCAATTATGTTAGCAACAAGTTAGCAATGTGTTAAATCATGCTAGCAACATGGTAAAACACCCTCTCTATCTATCTGTGCCGTATATATCCGAGTGAAACGCTTCTCAAACAAGAACAAATGTAGGGCGGGGCTTGATTTTGTCTGTGGCGAATTGATTGGATGGTTGTGGTTTGCTATTGGTGGATCTCATGTGAGTGACAGGTTGCCCTCATGCTTGAATGTTCATTATTTCCCCCATATTCTCCATTGCAAAATGATAACAACATGCTAATCATGCTAGAAACATTTTAGCAATGTGTTAAATTATGCTAACAATGTTCTAATTTTGCTAATGTTAAATGCTAAATCATGTTGACAACATGCTAAGTCATGCAAATCATGCTAGCGATACTTATCATTCTAGCAATGTACAATTATGTTAGCAACATGTTACCAATGTGTTAAATCATGCTATCAACATGTTAAATCACGCTAACAGTGTTCTAATCTTGCTAATGTTACATGCTAAATCATATTAGCAACATGCTAAATCATATTAGCAACATGCTAAATCATATTAGCAACATGCTAAATCATAACAGCAACATGTTAAATCATGCTAGCAACATGGTAAAACACCCTCTCTATCTATCTGTGCCGTATATATCCGAGTGAAACGCTTCTCAAACAAGAACAAATGTAGGGCGGGGCTTGATTTTGTCTGTGGCGAATTGATTGGATGGTTGTGGTTTGCTATTGGTGGATCTCATGTGAGTGACAGGTTGCCCTCATGCTTGAATGTTCATTATTTCCCCCATATTCTCCATTGCAAAATGATAACAACATGTTAATCATGCTAGAAACATTTTAGCAATGTGTTAAATTATGCTAACAATGTTCTAATTTTGCTAATGTTACATGCTAAATCATGTTGGCAACATGCTATGTCATGCAAGTCATGCAAATCATGCTAGCGATACTTATCATTCTAGCAATGTACAATTATGTTAGCAACATGTTAGCAATGTGTTAAATCATGCTATCAACATGTTAAATCACGCTAACAATGTTCTAATCTTGCTAATGTTACATGCTAAATCATATTAGCCAAATGCTAAATCAGATTAGCAACATGCTAAATCATATTAGCAACATGCTAAATCATAACAGCAACATGTTAAATCATGCTAGCAACATGCTTATCATTCTAGCAATGTTCAATTATGTTAGCAACATGTTAGCAATGTGTTAAATCATGCTAGCAACATGGTAAAACACCCTCTCTATCTATCTGTGCCGTATATATCCGAGTGAAACGCTTCTCAAACAAGAACAAATGTAGGGCGGGGCTTGATTTTGTCTGTGGCGAATTGATTGGATGGTTAAGTTAGGTTAAGAACTTTATTAATCCCACAAGGCGCAATTCTAGTAGGGTAGTAGCATCATATAGCAGATAGGTTGCTTGCTACTACCCCTATGTGAGTGACAGGTTGCCCCGAACAACAGGACAGGTTTTCCTGTTTGAATGTTGATTATTTTCCTCATATTCTCCATTGTTGCAGCTCCTCTCTTCCCAGTCTGTCAGTAATGCTCTGTTTAGTTCCTGTCTCTATGAAGCTCCGCCTTCTGAAAAGCACAATGTGCTCTGATTGGTTGGCTGGAGCAGTGTGTTGTGATTGGTGTTTGGGAAATGTCCCGCCCCTTACCATAACCGCCAGTTTTAAAAAACTCAAGCAGGCCCCGCCCCTTTATTCTGCATATTAATTATTTAAATGAGGCATATTGTGAAGAAAACTCAAGATGGATCTCAGAAACACTGACACTGATATAGAGAAGAACTCCCACTTTTTCATGCTCAAACTGCAACATCACATGGAAGAAAGCATCAGATTGGTTTATTAATACAGTAAAGCTGTGTGTGTGTGTGTGTCTTGGCATCTTTCCCTGCTCTCTCGTCACTGGTCTCGCGTGGCCGTCCGAGAGCGGCAGGTGTCACCCTACAGGCCTGCAGTCTGTGTCCGGCCGTGCCGCCGCTAGATCATGCGTGTCTGCGTCTGACGGAGAGTGTGTGTGTGCTGTTGAGAGTGTGTGTTGTGTTCCTCAGAGACGCCCGAGACATGTCGTGTCTGCTGCGCTGCGTGACCTGCTGCTCGGTGCAGCGGCCGGCGAGGAGATTCTTCCAGACCTTCTCTGTTCTGTGTGATCAACAGGCTGTTAAAGGTGAGATCTGGAACTGGCGGGACAGAGAGCGTCTTATTTACAGCTGAAAGTGTTGAGAGTCATAACACATGTGATTTAGTCTTTCTGTGCTGCAGATAAGAGAGGTCAGTTAAAGGAGAAGTGCGCACTGCATGTCACTTCCCTTTCGCTTGTGCTTGAGTACGCAAGGGCACTGGATCTCTGCCAATGAGCTTCTAATAATGTCTGCTGCCTCGCTCTGATTGGATGTCGCCAGTTATGGAGAGAAATGTGTTAGCTGATCCGCCGTCTGTGTGCGTACAAAATGTTCCCACTGATGCATTGTAACGTAGAGGGTAAAACCTGGGAAAAAAGCATTGTGGGAGACAGAAAACAGCTGCTGAGCCTCTAAATCAGTGCGGCTCGATGTTTTTGACGCCATTATCTAACAATGTTCAGAGCCCCTGGAAACTGGAAAACAAACAGAAACATTAGTTATTGAGTGGTGAAAATTATGATTATTAATTTTTAGCATTTTAATAAAGTTATTTTAATTATTATTTTAATTTATTAATGATAATATTAATTGTATTAATCATAATATATTAATTTTAATTCGTTCCACACCCGTAAGACCTTCGTTCATCTTCAGAACACAAATTAAGATATTTTTGATGAAATCCGATGGCTCAGTGAGGCCTGAGCAATGACATTTCCTCTCTCAAGATCCATTAATGTACTAAAAACATATTTAAATCAGTTCATGTGAGTACAGTGGTTCAATATTAATATTATAAAGCCACGAGAATATTTTTGGTGCGTCAAAAAAACAAAATAACGACTTATTTAGTGATGGCCGATTTCAAAACACTGCTTCAGGAAGCTTACGGAGCGTTAAGATTCGGAAATCATGCTAGCATAATGCTAAATCAAGCTAGCAACATGCTAAATCATGCTAGCAACATGTTAAATCATGCTAGCAATATGCTAAATCACGTTAGCAATGTGCTAAATAAAGCTAGCAACATGCTAGCAAAGTGTTAAGTCATACTAGCAATGTGCTTAATTAAGCTAGCAACATGCTAACAACATGCTAAATCATGCTATCAACATGTTATATAATGGTAACAGCATGCTAATAATGCTAATGCAATGCAATGTTCTAATCTAGCTAACTACATGCTAGAAATGTTAAATCATGTTAGCAAAACTTGTTACATACTAAGTCATGATAGCAACATGTTAAATCATAATAACATGTAAATCATGCTAGAAACATGTTAGCAATGTGTTGTCATATAATTTCAGCAAACATGTTAAGTCATGATAGCAACATGCTTATCATGCTAGCAATGTGTGCTAAATCATGTTAGCAACATGTTAGCAATGTGTTAAATCAAGTTAGCAAAATTCTAACATGTTAAATCATGATAGCATGTTAAATCTTGCTAGCAAAATGCTAACAGCATGTTAAATAATGCTAGCAACATGCTAATAATGCTATAAACATGATAGCAAAATGTTAAATCATGGTAGCAATGTTCTTAATCATGCTAGCAACATGCTTATCATGTTAGCAATGTGCTAAATCATGTTAGCAACATGATAGCAATGTGTTAAATCAAGTTAGCAAAATGCTAACTAATGCTAACAACATGCTAATCATGCTAACAATGTGCTAATCTTGCTAACGGAATGCTAGCAATGCTAAAATCATGCTAACAATGTGCTAATCTTGCTAACGGCATGCTAGCAATGTTAAATCATGTTAGCAAAATGTAACATGCTAAGTCATGTTAGCAATGTTCTGAGTTTATTGCCTTCAAAACATTCAAACTTTAAAACCACTTTAAACTTTAAACTTAAACTAAAAATCTTAAAACTTAAGGTTTTTAAAACGTTTTCAGACTTGAAAAAGCCTGGCTTTGTCATCAAACTTTACTCACCTAGTTTTAGTTAAAGTTTTAGTAATGTTGTTTTTGTCATTTTTATTATTTTCTTTTATAATTGTATTTCAGTTTTAGTTATTGTACTACATAAATTAAACTAAATGAAAATGAGAAATGTTGTTTTCATGTAATTTAGTAGCTGTTTTTTGGGGGGGTTTAGTTTTAGTGAACGATAATAATTCTGGTCAATAGAAATTCTAACTAGATTTAAACTTTTTCTGAAAATAATGTGAGTGATATTTGCCGTCCAAAACTCTCCACTACAGTGCTAAGGTGTTTTCCAGTTGCCGGGGCGTTGCTATGTGGTTGCCGAGGTGTTCTGAGCTGTTACTAGGTGGTTGCTATGCAGTTTCTAGGGAGCTCTGGGATGCTCCTACTGTAGTTGGTTTCCTCCTGTGTCTCTCTTATGTATGTATGTGTGTGTGTGTATGTATGTGTGTGTGTGTGTGTGTGTGTGTGTGTGTGTGTCAGGTGTGCGGTATAAAGATGTGCTGGTGGGAGTCCCTAAGGAGATCTTCGAGAAGGAGCGGCGGGTGGCCGTGTCGCCCGCGGGTGTGGAGTTGCTGGTCAAGCAGGGCTTCAGGGTGCAGGTGGAATCCGGAGCTGGACGTGAAGCGAAGTTCTCTGACGATCAGTATCGGGCCGCTGGAGCGCAGATCACCGACACCAAAGGAGCGTTCGGATCAGATCTGGTCCTGAAGGTGAGGATAAAGCCGCTCATATCCCGCATCTGCTCAGTTCTGCTGACGGCAGCGGACTCTGTGCCGTAGGTTCGAGCGCCGGTGTTTAACGAGGGGTTACGGGTCCACGAGGCGGAGCTGCTGAAGCCCAGATCCACCCTGGTGAGCTTCATCTACCCGGCGCAGAACCCCGAGCTCATGCAGCGGCTGAGCGAACAGCGCTGTACGGTGCTGGCGATGGACCAGGTGCCGCGCGTCACCATCGCACAGGGATACGACGCCCTCAGCTCCATGGCCAACATCGCAGGGTGAGACTGACGCGTCCCGCGCTCTCTGTGGAAGTCCTTCTGATGATCAAATCTCAAATCTCAAATCTCGCTCTCGTCGGCAGGTATAAGGCTGTGGTTCTCGCAGCCAATCACTTCGGAAGGTTTTTCACGGGTCAGATCACAGCGGCTGGAAAAGTTCCTCCGGCGAAGGTACACTAAATGCAGTCACATGTAAAACCGGCTGATCAGTGAGGATCCTAGGGCTCTATAAAGTCTGTTTGACTTTTTCCCATATTCCATTTTTTCTGTTTTCATTTTTTTTATTCCATTTTTTTTCTATTTTTGATTTTCTGGTCTAAAAATTTTAGTAATCAAAAAGCATGTCTAAGTAATTAAAATCATAAAACTTGTCCAATTTAACATCCATTAATGGAAAGTTTTATACAAATTACATCTTTAGGGTCTTATGAAATATGTTTTATTCCCCCCCCCCCAAAATTTTTCCCTTCAATATTTCTGGATTCCATTAAATTATTACACTAAATTTTAGTAATCATTTTAGTAATTCCATTCTATTTTAATTTTAAGTTAAATGAGTCCACATCTAATTAATTAAAATCATGAAAATTGTACAATTTAATAACAATTTATTAAAAGTTTAACAAACATTACATTTATAGGGCACTATGAAAGTATTATTATTTTCCAAATTCTTTTTTTTTTTCTGTTTTAATTTTTCAGGTTTTTTTTGCAATTTCATTTTTTTGCACCGTTTTAAAAGGTAAACTAAATTTTAGTAAATGCAAAAACAAAAGCAAAAACTAAATGTTTAGGGCCTTATGAAAAGTTTTATTTTTCCCAATGTTTTTTTTTCTATTTAAATTTTTCTGGATTCTTTTTATTTAATTTTTATTTTATTTTTACTTTTTTAATTTAAGTAATCAAAAACCAAAAAAAAAATTTTTTGGGCCCTACGAAATGTGTTTTATTTTTTTTTCCCAAATTTCATTTTATTTTTTCCCAAATTCCATTTTTTTTATATTGTAATATTTTTTTTTTTCATTTTAATTTTCCTGGATTCCATTTTTTCCCATTTTAATTGTTCTGGACCATTTTAATGGGAAAATAATTAACCATTAATTTAACCATTAAAATTTTTCTGAACACTGTTTTTTTTCTATTTTAAATTTTCTGGACTCCGTTAATTGGAAAATTTTAAAACTAAATTACGAAATTACTAAATTTTAATAATCAAAAAGCATGTTGAATTAATTAAAATCATGAAACTTGTACAATTTAAGCAATTTATTAAAAGTTTAACAAACTTAAATTAAATTTTAGGGCCCTGTGAAACATGTTTTCCGTTTTATTTTTTTCCAAATTCTTGTTTTGTCTATTCATTTTTCTGGATTTTTATTTATTTATTTATTTTTTGCTATTTTAATTTTTCTAAATTTTCTAAATGTCTTTTTTACCCCAAATTCTGTTTGTTTTTGTTTATTTATTTATTTATTTCACATTTTACTAATCAAAAAGCAAACATTTAATTTTTAGGGCCTATGAAATATGTTTTATTTTTCCCAAATTCTGTGTTTTCTGTTTTAATTTTTCTGAATTCCATTTTAATGTTTTAATTCAATTTTAATAATCAAATGCATGTCTAATCAATAAGACTTTAACAACTTAAAACTCTAGATCTATTTTGACTTTGTCATTGAAAGGCATTCAGACATGTTTAAGTGTGACTTAATTGTCCAAATATGTTTTGAGGCCATGAGTGAATAAACGAGACTTTTGCCAATCAGATATAATGTCTTCAGTTCTTGAGGAAGGATTACTGAAGTAAATGGAGTTAAACAGAAGTTTGTGTGCAGGTGCTGGTCATCGGTGGTGGTGTCGCGGGTCTGGCTGCGGCTGGAGCTGCGAAATCAATGGGCGCCATCGTCAGAGGATTCGACACCAGGTGTGTGACGCCGCTTTATCTGTCTGACTGAGATCAGCATGAAGCCGTCCTGATCGGTGTCTGTCTGTCTGTCTCCCGGTAGACCGGCAGCTCTGGAGCAGTTCAAATCGTTCGGCGCGGAGCCACTGGAAGTGAATATCGCAGAGTCGGGCGAAGGGGTCGGAGGTTACGCCAAAGAAATGTCTAAAGAGTTCCTGGAGGCCGAGATGAGTCTGTTTGCCAAACAGTGCAAGGAAGTCGACATCGTCATTACCACGGCTCTAATTCCTGGTGAACACAAACACATATATATATAATACAAAAAAAATCTTGTATTACATTTTAGTGTGTGTGTGTCGTGTTGCGTTCAGGTAAAAGAGCTCCAGTGCTGATAAAGCGTGAGATGGTGGAGAGCATGAAGGACGGATCTGTGGTGGTGGATCTGGCGGCGGAGGCCGGGGGAAACATCGAGACCATCAAACCTGGACAGCTTTACGTCCATCAGGTATCTGTGCGTCTGTTCTTCAGCGTGTGGCGACAGTGGCGTCGTGGAGTGAATCTGACGTGTGCTGCTGGTCTGTTGTGTAGGGCGTGACGCACATCGGCTTCACGGATCTGCCCAGTCAGATGCCCACGCAGTCCAGCTCGCTTTACTCCAACAACATCATCAAGCTGCTGAAGGCCATCAGCCCTGATAAAGAGTTCTTCCACTTCGAGCCGTTGGAGGAGTTTGATTACGGCACGCTGGATCATGTGATCAGAGGGACTATGGTGATGAAGGTGAATCAAAACCCAAATAAACTCACTCCTGTGACGTGCATGACATTAGAAATCACACAAAACCTTATTAAATTCACCATAAACTATATTCATATTTTGTTTCCCGTTTCTAGGAAGGTCAGAATCTTTTTCCCGCACCGCTGCCAAAAACCAGCCCACCGCCGGCACCCGCCAAAATCAAGAGCGTCGCTGAGCTGGAAGCTGAGAAACAGGCCGTAATTTCCCCTTTTAAACGCACAATGACATCAGCGGGCGTCTACACAACAGGTCAGAAATCACACGAACGACTGAATGAAAGAATTAAATGAATGAATGAACTAACATATGAATGAATGACTAAAAGAACTAACAAATGAATGAATGAATGAATGAATGAAAGATGAAATTAACTAACAAATAAATGAATGAATGAGTGAATGAATGAATGAACAAATGAATGAACTAATGAACAAATGAGTGAGTGAATGAACGAATGAATGAACGAATAAGTAAATGAAAGAATGAATGCACAAACGAATTAATAAAAGACTAAATGAACTATTAAAGGAATGAAACAACAAATTAACTAATGAATAACTGAATGAATGAACAAATTAATAAATGAACAAGTTAATGAATGAATGAATGATCAAACAAAAGAATGAATGACCGGATGAATGAATGAATAAATGAATGAATGAATGATCGAACAAACGAATGAATGACCGAATGAATGAATGAATAAATAAAACTAATGAATGGCTAAATTAACAAATAATGGAATGAATGAATGAATGATTGAATGAACAAATGAATAAATGAATTAATGAACAAATGAGTGAGTGAATGAACAAATGAGTAAATGAATGAATGAACAAACGAATGAATGAATTAAAGACTAAATGAACTATCAAAGGAATGAACCAACAAATGAACTAATAACTGAATGAATGAATGAATGAATGAATGAATGATCGAACAAATGAATGAATGAATGAATGAACAAATTAATGAATGACCAGATGAATTAATGATCGATAACAAATTAATGACCGGATGGATGAATGAATGAATGAATGAATGAATGACCGGATGAATGAATGATCGAACAAATTAATGAATGACCGGATGAATGAATGAATGATCGAACAAATGAATGAATGACTGGATGAATTTAGGATCGGATGAATGGATATGAATGAATGATCAAACAAACGAATGAATGACCGGATGAATGAATGAATGATCAAACAAACGAATGAATGACCGGATGAATGAAAGAATGAATAAATGATCGAACAAACGAATGAATGACCGGATGAATGAATGAATGAATGATTGAACAAATGAATGAATGAATGAATGACTGGATGAATGAATGACTGGATGAATGAATGACTGGATGAATTTATGTTCGGATGAATGAATATGAATGAATGACCAAACAAACGAATGAATGACCGGATGAATGAATGAATGAATGATCGAACAGATGAATGAATGAATGAATGAACAAATAAATGAATGACCGGATGAATTAATGATCGATAACGAATGAATGACCGGATGGATGAATGAATGAATGAACGAATGAATGAATGAATGAATGAATGAATGAATGAATGAATGATCGAACAAACGAATGAATGACCGAACGAATGAATGAATGAATGAATGGCTAAATTAACAAATAATTGAATGAATGAATGAATGAATGAACAAATGAACGAATGACTAAATTAACAAACCAGTGAGTGAATGAAAGATGGATGAGTGAATGAATGATGCAAAGGAATGAAATGAATGAACAGATGAATTGATGTATGAATGCATGAACAAACAAACGAATCAGGACAAACTTTGAAGGACTTGTTTTGTAAAATACATCCAGAAAAACTAAAGATTTTTTTATCACAAGATCAAGTAAAGAACATTTTATAGAGTTATGATGTTTGTACAAAATTGTTTAGTCTTTTTCTCTTTCTTTAAGTTGAGTTTATTAAATGTTTGTATTTATTGAATGTTGAATCTGTACCTGCTGTGAAACTGATATGACAATAAAATACAACAACAAACAAACGAATGAATTAATGAGTGAATTAATGAATGATTCAATGAACAAATGAACACTCTCTCTCTCTCTCTCTCTCTCTCTCTCTCTCTCTCTCTCTCTCTCTGTGTGTGTGTGTGTGGCTGTCAAGGTCTCTCGACCGTGTTGGCTTTGGGAATCGCCTCTCCCAATGCTGCCTTCACTCAGATGGTGACGACCTTTGGCCTCGCGGGAATTGTGGGATATCACACCGTGTGGGGTGTTACGCCGGCACTGCACTCGCCGCTCATGTCAGTGACCAACGCCATCTCAGGTGAGGCTCACACAGGTGTGAGTGTGTGTACTGATGTGTGTGTGTATACTGATGTGTGTGTGTGTGTGTGTGCAGGTCTGACAGCGGTGGGTGGGCTGGTGCTGATGGGTGGAGGTTTGACTCCCTCGTCTGTGCCTGAATCTCTGGCTCTGCTCGCTGCGTTTGTGTCCTCCATCAACATCGCCGGTCAGAGCACAAACTATATTTATATATATTGCAGTTATATTATTAACGGGTCACATCTCACACACAGTACTGATGCGTCATCATGTGATCTTCAGGTGGTTTCCTGATCACCCAGAGGATGCTGGACATGTTTAAGAGGCCGACGGACCCTCCGGAGCACAACTATCTCTACTCGCTGCCCGGACTGGTGTTTGTGGGCGGATACGGGGCGTCTCTGGCCGGCGGATACAGCATTGAGCAGGTGCTGCACGTGTGATGGTGAAGTCATGTGAGAGTCACATGACTCTATAATCTGTGTGTGTGTGTGTGTGTGTGTGTAGATGATGTACCTGGGCTCAGGTCTGTGCTGCGTCGGAGCTCTTGCTGGTCTCTCCGCTCAGCGCACCAGTCGTTTGGGTAACGCGCTGGGCATGATCGGGGTGGCAGGAGGCATTGCGGCTACGCTGGGCGCTCTGAAACCCTCACCGGAACTCCTGTCGCAGATGTCCCTTGCAATGGCAACAGGTGGAACTCTGGGTAAGAACCGCTCATTCCTGCCTCAGCACTGGATTTTATTGTTGATTCCTGGACTAACACAGTGTCCTAACCAGACGTGATGCGATAAGATTCCATCTGTCCACATCAGACGCGTCAAAATCAATCTAAAATCACAGCCAATCAGAAGAGTCTCTCTGCAACGCACTGCACTCGCAACCAAGTCGATTCAAAGTCACAGCCAATCAGAACAGCTTGTGGTCGGAGTCTCTCTGCAATGCACTGCACTCACAATTAAATCAATCACAGCCAATCAGAAGAGAGTGTGGGCGGAGTCTCTCTGCAAGCGCACTGTACTCGCATTTAAATCAGTCACAGCCAATCAAAAGAGTGTGTGGGCGGAGTCTCTCTGCAGCTCACTGCACTCACAATTATATCAATCACAGCCAATCAGAAGAATGTGTGGGCGGAGTCTCTCTGCAAGCGCACTGCACTCGCAACCAAATTGATTCAAAATCACAGCCAATAAGAAGAGAGTATGGGCGGAGTCTCACTGCAAGCGCACTGCACTCGCAACTAAATAAATCACAGCCAATCAGAAGAGCGTGTGGGCGGAGTCTTTCTGCAAGCGCACTGCACTCGCAACTAAATAAATCACAGCCAATCAGAAGAGCGTGTGGGCGGAGTCTTTCTGCAAGCGCACTGCACTCGCAACTAAATCAATCACAGCCAATCAGAAGAGCGTGTGGGCGGAGTCTTTCTGCAAGCGCACTGCACTCGCAACTAAATCAATCACAGCCAATCAGAAGAGCATGTGGGCGGAGTCTCTCTGCAAGCGCACTGCACTCGCAGTTAAATCAATCACAGCCAATCAGAAGAGCATGTGGGCGGAGTCTCTCTGCAAGCACACTGCACTCGCAACTAAATCAATCACAGCCAATCAGAAGAGCGTGTGGGCGGAGTCTCTCTGCAAGCACACTGCACTCGCAACCAAATCAATCACAGCCAATCAGAAGAGCATGTGGGCGGAGTCTCTCTGCAACACACTGCACTCGCAGTTAAATCAATCACAGCCAATCAGAAGAGCATGTGGGCGGAGTCTCTCTGCAAGCACACTGCACTTGCAGTTAAATCAATCACAGCCAATCAGAAGAGCATGTGGGCGGAGTCTCTCTGCAAGCACACTGCACTCGCAGTTAAATCAATCACAACCAATCAGAAGAGAGTGTGGGCGGAGTCTCACTGCAAGCACACTACACTCGCAACTAAAGAAATCACAGCCAATCAGAAGAGAGAGTGGGCGGAGTCTCACTGCAAGCGCACTGCACTCGCAACTAAATAAATCACAGCCAATCAGAAGAGCATGTGGGCGGAGTCTCTCTGCAAGCTCACTGCACTCGCAACCAAATTGATTCAAAATCACAGCCAATCAGAAGAGCATGTGGGCGGAGTCTCTCTGCAACGCACTGCATTCACAACGAAATGGATTAGCACATACTCAAATTCATAAATAACACCATTTTAACATTAATAAAAATACACATTTTTTGCATTTTGTATTTGTTAAATTCATAAAGTGTGATGTTTGAAGAAAATGTTTGTGGTTTATCAAGTAGATTTTGACCGTTGCATTGTGTGTGTGTGTGTGTTTGATCACATGATCAGGTCTGACCATCGCCAAGCGCATCGAGATCTCAGATCTGCCTCAGCTGGTCGCCGCGTTCCACAGTCTGGTGGGTCTGGCGGCGGTTCTGACCTGCGTCGCCGAGTTCATGATCGAGCAGCCGCACCTGGACGTCCATCCGGCGGCCGGCGTACTGAAGATCGTGGCGTATCTGGGCACATACATCGGCGGAGTGACCTTCAGCGGCTCTCTGGTGGCCTACGGGAAATTACAAGGTGGGTTCACTGAAGTCGTTCTCTCCTACAAAATGAGATGTTTAGCCCAGTAAAGCCTGAAATAATAGTCAGAACTGGTGTGTGTGTTCAGGTGTGTTGGACTCGTCTCCTCTGATGCTGCCGGGCCGTCACATGCTGAACGCGGGTCTGATGGCGGCGTCGGTGGGCGGGATGATTCCCTTCATGCTGAGCGACAGTTACAGCACAGGCATGGGATGTCTGCTGGGTGTCTCCGGCCTCTCCACCATCATGGTGCGCTGAACCTCACAAACACCTCAAACACACTGCGCGTTTCTCTCATTACTGCTCTAAATATATTGAATGATTTTTTAAAAACCTTTTCCAGTTATAAAAACAACTAGAAAGGTCATAGAGGTCAACTCCTTAAAACAACCATGAACAACATGTTTTAAAATAGGGTTTCATTTGTTAACATTAGTTAACATGAGCTAACAATGAACAATACTTCTACTGCATTTATTATTAATAGTTAATGTTAATTTCAACATTTACTAATACATTTTAAAGATCAAAAATTATATCTGTTAATATTAGTTAAAGCACAGTGAAATAATTATGAACATTTTTGACTAACATTAATAAATGTAAATTAAAATACTGTAAAAAAAATGTATTGCTCATTATTAGTTCATGTTAGTTAATGCATTAACTAATGTTAAAAAATGAGACCTTATTGTAGTGTTACCAAATATATTTTTTATTTAAATATTTTATATATTTATCATATTTTATTTAAAAATATTTACAATATTTTTAAAATATTTTTACTCAATTTCTATCAGATAAAATATTTTAGAGCATGCCAAAACTAGTAAAATTAAAAATGAATGCATTAACTAATGTTAACAAATGAGACCTTATTGTGAAGTGTTACCAAACATAATTTTAAATATAATAAATATTGAAAAATATATCATAAATATTGTTAAAATATTTTACATATTTTGTTGTTTTATTCACAGTTTCTACCAGATAAAATATTTTAGAGCTTGCCAAAACTAGTAAAATTAAAAATGAATGCATTAAATCATGTTAACAAATGAGACTTTATTATAAAGTGTTAACAAATATAATTTTTTATATTTTTATTTAAAAATATTTAAAAATATTAAAATAAATATATTTATTTTATAGTTTTTTTGTTTGTTTGTTTTTACATAATTTTAAATATCATTAATATTGGTATATAACATAAATATTGTTAATATATTTTACATAATTTAAATATTTTTAAACATAATTTTAAATATCATAAATATTGTTTTACTCACGGTTTTTACCAGATAAAATGTTTTAGAGCTTGGCAAAACTGGTAAAATTAAAAAATTAATGCATTAACTCATGTTCACAAATTAGACCTTATTATAAAGTGTTGCCAAATGTATTTTTTATATTTAATTTTTAAAAATATTTTTATTTAAAAATATTTTAAATAGCTTTTTTTTTTTTTTTTTTTTTTACATTATTTTAAATATAAATATGGAAAAATATCATAAATATTGTTAAAATATTTTACATATTTTTTAATATAATTTTTTAATAATTTTAAATATCATAAATATTGATAAATATCATAAATATTGTTAATATATTTTACATATTTTTTTAGCATAATTTTAAATATCATAAATATGAATTTACTCACATTTTCTACCAGATAAAATATTTTAGAGCTTGGCAAAACTAGTAAAATTAAAAATGAATGCATTAACTCATGTTAACAAATGAGATCTTATTGTAAAGTGTTAACAAATATATATTTTTGTAGATTTAGATAGATTTTATGACTTTTCCAGGTCTAGAAATCACACTTTTAGAATGAGTCTTCCTCATATATCCAGGTTTTCCATGAACATGTGAATCCTGGTTCTTCAAGACAAAAAAAAAAAGAATTAAAATAAGAAAGATCTTGATAAGAAATATTTTTAGTTCATTTTAGTGCTTAGAAACTTTAAACACAGTGACCGCTGCCCATCTGAACTCCTTGTGGGAAGGTCAATGTAACACAGGTGTGTGTGTGTGTGTGTGTGTGTGTGTTTGTGTGTTTGTGTGTGTGTGTGTGTGTGTGTGTGTGTGTGTGTGTGTGTGTGTGTGTGTGTGTAGGGTGTGACGCTCACCGCAGCCATCGGAGGAGCCGACATGCCCGTGGTCATCACGGTGTTGAACAGTTACTCAGGCTGGGCTCTGTGTGCCGAGGGATTCCTGCTGGACAACAACCTCATGACCATCGTCGGCGCTCTGATTGGCTCATCCGGTGCCATCCTGTCCTACATCATGTGTGTGGTGAGTAACCGTGAGCCCGGTGTGAGACACCAGAGGAGATCCTCCAGCTCTGAAGATGACCAGTGTGTGTCTTCTGCAGGCCATGAACCGCTCGCTGCCGAACGTCATCCTCGGAGGATACGGGACCACGTCCACCGCCGGCGGGAAGCCCATGGAGATCGTCGGCACGCACACGGAAGTCAACGTGGATCAGTCGATCGAAATGATCAAAGAGGCCAGCAGCATTATTATAACGCCTGGTGCGACACACACACACACACACACACACACACACACACACACACACACACACACACACATTCCTGGTTCTTCAAATATAAAAACAATCAAAATCAAAAACAGTCAAAACAATCAAAATAATAGATATCTGTGAGATGAGGTGAGCTGATAAAAGAGATTATATGCATCAAATGCACTGAACTTATGAAGCTGTTTCATTCCTGTCAGCCTGTTTTCTCAACACTAGAGGTCAGTGTTTGTCAAAGGATGAAGGGATAGTGACTGAGCCTGAATTATGAGCTGAAAGAATCAAGGCTCTGATGAAGTGTGTGTAATAATATATTGAGATGTTAGCGCACACAGATATTATTCAATGGAAAAAGATGTTGAATGGTGTAGTTGCAACATCTGCCAGCAGGGGGAATCACACTAACACACTTTTCTCCTGCTGTAACACATTTGGAGATGATAGAAACATCACCCAGATCTATTAGTATATGTTGTTTTATTTAAGTTTGAAATACACTGTACGGTTTAATAGTTATGTTGTCTTGACAAAGACTGAAATCCTGTTTAGGTTTCTTCTTTTTCTGAGACTAAAGTTAGTCAGTATCTCCTCCTAGAGCTTTAGATCCACTGAACTCAGGTCAGATCTTCAGTTTTTGTTAAATGGATGATCAAAACTAAGAAAAATCCTATAGAGGGGGTCAAAACTTTTATACAGTAACTCGAATAGAGTAGCTTCATAAACCAAATATCTATCAGTAGCAAAGCTTAGCAACTAGCTTAGGACATGTTAGCAAAACATGCTAAAACATGCTAGCAACTAGCAATGTGCTAGCAGCATGCTAAGTAATGCTAACAATGTGTTAATTCATGTTAGTAATGTGATAAACATACTGACAACATGTTAAAACATGCTAGCAAGAAGCTAAGCCATATTAGAAATGTGTTAAAACATACTATCAACAGTTACAGTAAATCATGCTAGCAATGTGCTAATTCATGTTAACAATATGTTAAATCATGTTAGCAATATGTGTTAAAAAATACTAGCAATCTTAAAACATGTTAGCAGCATGCTAATTCATTCAAGCAATGTGCTAAAACATATTAGCAACATGTTAAAAAATGCTAACAATATGTTAAAACATACTATCAACATGGTAGCAGCATGTTACAGTAAATCATGCTAGCAACGCACCAATTCATGTTACCAATGTGCTAAAACATGCTAACAAATGCTAAATCATCCTAACAATGTGTTAAAACATGTTAGCATGTTAAATCATGCTTGCAAAATGCTAATTCATTCAAACAATATGTTAAAACATACTGACAATTTGTTAAAACATGCTAAGTCATGCTAGCAATGTGTTAAACATGCTAGAAGCCTGTTAAGTCATGTTAGTAGTGCTAATTCATATTACCAATGTGTTAAAACATGTTAACAAAGTGTTAAAAATGCCAGCAACATGTTAACAATTGGTAAGACATGGTAGTATCATGTTAAAATGCTTGCAACATGTTAATTCATGCTAGCAATCTACTGAAACATTCTACAAGCATGCTAGCGAAATGCAAAATAATGCTAGACACATGCAAGACAGGTCGACAGCATGTTATCAATGTGTTAAAAAAAATACAAGCAATCTCAAAACATGTTAGCAAAGTGTTAGCAGCATGCAAAATCATGCTTGTGACATGTTAATTCATTCAAGCAATGTGCTAAAACATACTAACAAAATGTTAAATAATGCTAACAATGTGTTAAGACATACTGGCAACATGTTAAAACATGCTAGCAACAAGCTAAGTAATGCTAGCAATGTGTTAAAACATACTAGCAAAATGTTAAATCATGTTAGCAATGTGTTAAAATATGCTAGCAACATGTTAAATCATGCTAACAATTTGTTAAAACATATTAGTAATATTAAAACATGCTAGCAACATGTTAGCAATTGATAAGACATGGTAGTAACATGTTAATTCATGTTATAAATGCACTAAAACATTCTACAAGCATGCTAGCAAAAAGCAAAATAACTAGACATGCTAAAAGCATGATAAAACTTGTTAACAACATGATAGAACATGCTAACAGCCCTAAAAGACAAGACTTTGTCAAGTAAACATAAAAGTTTGTCCCAATGAACTTCAATTTTTAGTTGACAGCTGAAGTTAGTCATTTGGTTTGTTGTGATTTTGAGAATTATGAATCTGTAAAGTTTTCAGATGTGATGACAAACCTAATTGCTATTAGCTGATGTGTATCACGTGATTAAAATGATGCGTATCCGTTAAAAATTTTGCTCATATCGCGCACCCAGATGCTAATTGAAAGTCGCGCTAACAAAAATATGTTCTAAGAACGTTTTGTTAAAGTTCCCATTAAGTTATAAAAAGTTTTTTTTCTTTGTTAGGCAAACGTTAAAGGAACGTTCCATTTTGCAATCATTATTGGAACGTTACTTTTGTAACAATAAAAAAATGAACGTTACTTTTGTAACATTTAAAAAAAGAACATTACTTTTGTAACAATAAAAAAATGAACGTTACTTTTGTAACATTTAAAAAAGAACGTTACTTTTGTAACATTTTAAAAATGAACGTTACTTTTGTAACATTTAAAAAAATGAACGTTACTTTTGTAACAATTAAAAAAAATGAACGTTACTTTTGTAACATTTAAAAAATGAACGTTACTTTTGTAACATTTAAAAAAAATGAACGTTACTTTTGTAACAATTTAAAAAATGAACGTTACTTTTGTAACATTTAAAAAATGAACGTTACTTTTGTAACAATTTTAAAAAATGAACGTTACTTTTGTAACATTTAAAAAAATGAACGTTACTTTTGTAACATTTAAAAAATGAACGTTACTTTTGTAACAATTTAAAAAATGAACGTTACTTTTGTAACAATTTAAAAAATGAACGTTACTTTTGTAACATTTAAAAAAAATTAACGTTACTTTTGTAACATTTAAAAAAATGAACGTTACTTTTGTAACAATTTAAAAAATGAGCGTTACTTTTGTAACAATTTAAAAAATGAACGTTACTTTTGTAACAATTTAAAAAATTAACGTTATTTTTGTAACATTTAAAAAAAATGAACGTTACTTTTGTAACAATTTTAAAAAATGAACGTTACTTTTGTAACATTTAAAAAAATGAACGTTACTTTTGTAACATTTAAAAAATGAACGTTACTTTTGTAACATTTAAAAAAATGAACGTTACTTTTGTAACATTTAAAAAATGTTAGACGAACATCCAACTATATGTTTTTGTGCTAATGTTTTGAGAACGTTATTAAAGACTAGATAACTTTAAACAAATGCTACAGGAAGAACGTTTGTTCAGAACCTTGCCACAACGTTCTGAGAACGTTCCCTGTTAGTTGCTTATACATAATATCTTCAGTCTCGACTCAAAACGAGAGAGAAATGGGTGAGAAATCTGATGTTGAGCAGCCTGAAACACGGGTCACATGTGCGTGTCTCGTCTCCACACGCGATCGTCCTGTAGGGAGACATCTGGAGTTCAGGAAACTCTGCAATCTGAATGTAATCAAACGGATTTCCCTGAAAGTCCGCACACACGCGGCTGATGACACAATTCTCCACGCTCCTGCCGTTATTAGCAGGAAACTTGAAGCAAATGTGGATCTTGAAACATCAAGTGAAAAGGGTTTAGGGGATTCCTCCATGACCTCACGCTGCTCGAGATTCTGGGAAAAGACAGAAGATTAATAACTTACATGAAGTGTGTGTGTGTGTGTGTTTTCTCTCGGACAGGCTGGGGTCTGTGCGCGGCCAAGGCTCAGTATCCAATCGCTGACATGGTGAAGATGTTGAGAGAGCAGGGCAAGACTGTGAGGTCAGACGCAGCTCATGACCTCTTAAATCAGCGAGAACATCAAAATAACCTCCAAAAATAATTGCATGCTGAACTCTCACACTTCCAATGTTTTTAATGTCTTGAATACTTGGCAGGTCAGCGGCGTAATTCTGTTAAAGAGAAGACAAAACACATCTGTGTCTAATAAAAAAAAACGCTGGTAAAAATGCAGCCTTTCTGTAAATAAAGAGGGAAAGTGTAAAACATTCTCAGAGTATTTACGCCGCAGATGGTGGAGAAGCAAGAATTTATTGCGTGGAGAATCAACGGCTACACTTTATTTTAAGGTGCTCTTGTTAGAGTGAATTTATACAAATAAGTTCTGAGTAATATTAATTAACAACATGTACTTACTACGTGATTATGGTTAGGGTTAGTTGCATAATTATGCATAATTTATACGCTGCAAAAAGTATTTTTATCTTGTTTTCCATTTCAAATATCTAAACATTCTTAATGCGAAATGACTTGAGATATTACGTCGTTTAATTGAAACATGTATCAAAATGAAGTGAGTTTGTGCGTAAAACAAGAACAAATATCTGCCAGTCAGAAAAATCATCTTGTTTTCCTTTTGAATGAAGTTTATTTTTATGACTGGCAGATAGCCTACAAACTCACTTCATTTTGATGCATGTTTCAATTAAACGACGCAATATCTCATTTTGCTTCGCCAGTGAATGTATTTTTAACAACATGTTAATTCATTCTACCAATGTGCTAAAACATGCTAACAACATTCTAAATCATGTTAGCAATGTGTTAAAATATACTGGCAATGTTAAAACATGCTAACAAAGAGTTGAAACATGTTGGCAAAAAAAGAGCAATTGCTCAGAACAGTATTAACACGTTAATTAATGATGGCAACATGTTACAAATTCTTGCAACAAGCTAAGTCATGCTAGCAATGTGTTAAAACATACTGGCAACATGCTTATGCTAACAGTGTGCTAAATCATGCTAGCAGTGTGCTAATTCATGTGACCAATGTGCTAAAACATGCTAACAAAATGTTAAATAATGCTAGCAATGTGTTAAAACATACTAGCAACATGTTAAATAATGTTAACAATGTGTTAAAAATATTAGCAACATGTTAAAATACGCTAACATCAAGCTAAGTCATGTTAGCGATGTGTTAAAACATACTAGCAACATGTTAAACATGCTAGCAATGTTAAAATATGCTAACAAAGAGTAGAAACATGTTGGCAAAATGTTAGCAATTGCTAAGACAGTATTAACACGTTAATTAATGATGGCAACATGTTACAAATTCTTGCAACAAGCTAAGTAATGCTAGCAATGTGTTAAAACATACTGGCAACATGCTTATGCTAACAGTGTGCTAAATCATGCTAGCAATGTGCTAATTCATGTGACCAATGTGATAAAACATGCTAACAAAATGCTAAATCATGCTAGCAATGTGTTAAAACATACTAGCAACATGTTAAATAATGTTAACAATGTGTTAAAAATATTAGCAACATGTTAAAATATGCTAACATCAAGCTAAGTCATTTTAGCGATGTGTTAAAACATACTAGCAACATGTTAAACATGCTAGCAATGTTAAAATATGTTAACAAAGAGTTGAAACGTTAGCATCATGTTAGCAATTGCTAAGACAGTAGTAACATGTTAAGTAATGATAGCAACATGTTAAAACATGTTAGCATCAAGCTAAGTCATGCTACCAGTGTGTTAACACATACTGGAAACATGTTAAAACATTCTAGCATTAAGCTAAGTCATGTTAGCAATGTGTTAAACATTATGTTAACAGTGTGCTAAATCATGCTAGCAATGTGGTAATTCATGTGACCAATGTGCTAAAACATGCTAACAAAATGATAAATCATGTTAGCAATGTGTTAAAACATATTAGCAACATGTTAAATAATGTTAACAATGTGTTAAAAATATTAGCAACATGTTAAAAAATGCTAACAACATGTTAATTCATGCTAGCAATGTGTTAAAACAAATACTAGCAATGTTAAAATATGCTAACAAAGTTGAAACATACTAGCAAACATGTTAGCAAATTTGCTAAGACAATAGTAATGTGTTAATTTATGATAACAACATGCTAAAAATGCTAGTATCAAGTTAAGCCATGTTAGCAATGTGTTAAAACATGCTAGCAAAATGCAAAATCATGTTAGCAATGTGCTAATTCATATAACCAATATGCTAACCACATGCTAAATCATGCTAGCAATGTATTAAAACATTCTACAAGCATACTAACAAAATGTATGATAAAACAGTTAACAAACAAATATATCGGCAGATATTTGTTCTTGTTTTAAGCACAAACTCACTTCATTTTGATGCATTTTTCTGCAAACAATATTTAATATCTTTAGTCATTTTGCTTCTCCAGTAAATGTATCTTGATTTGAGAATGTTTGATATTTTTACTGGAAAACAAGACAGAAATACTGAGTAATCATTTTTAATACTGTATTATGAAGAATCTGCTCTAGTTGATTATCATCTGTGTGTCGGTCAGGTTTGGGATTCACCCGGTGGCCGGACGCATGCCCGGACAGCTCAATGTGCTCTTGGCTGAGGCTGGCGTCCCGTACGACGTGGTTCTAGAGATGGACGAGATCAACGAGGATTTCCCAGGTCAGATTTAACAGCATGTTCATCAAAAGAGCCAATTTGCAGTCTGACACTGTGTTGCAAAGTGCATCACTGCACAATGAGATGCACATTTTTCAAATTTTCCATGTTTTCCCATGTTTCATATTCTTATCCATTTTATTTACAGTAATCAAATGTGTGCATTAAGGGCTATGCGTTAAATTTGTTCTGTATTTAAATAACTGATCTGATCATTACGTAAACTCTAGTGTTGGGTCATTAAGACTTTTAAAAATTGTGAAATATTATTACAATTTAAAATAGCTGTTTTTTATATGAATATATTGAAAAATTTAATTTATTCCTGTGATCAAAGCTGATTTTATTTGATTAAAAATACAGTAAAAATCACTAAATATTATTACAATGTAAATGAGCAGTTTTCTATGTGAATATATAGTAAAATATAATTTATTCCTGTGATCAAAGCTGAATTTATTTGATTAAAAATACAGTAAAAATCACTAAATATTATTACAATGTCAATCAGCTGTTTTCCATGTGAATATATAGTAAAATATAATTTATTCCTGTGATCAAAGCTGAATTTATTTGATTAAAAATACAGTAAAATCACTAAATATTATTACTATTTAAAACAGCTGTTTTCTATGTGAATATATAGTAAAATATAATTTATTCCTGTGATCAAAGCTGAATTTATTTGATTAAAAACAGTAAAAATCACTAAATATTATTACTATTTAAAACAGCTGTTTTCTATGTGAATATATAGTAAAATATAATTTATTCCTGTGATCAAAGCTGAATTTATTTGATTAAAAATACAGTAAAAATCACTAAATATTATTACAATGTCAATCAGCTGTTTTCCATGTGAATATATAGTAAAATATAATTTATTCCTGTGATCAAAGCTGAATTTATTTGATTAAAAACAGTAAAAATCACTAAATATTATTACAATTTAAAACAGCTGTTTTCTGTGTGAATAAATAGTAAAATGTAATTTATTTCTGTGATCAAAGCTGAATTTTCAGCATCATTACTCCAGTCTTCAGTGTCACATGATCCTTCAGAAATCATTTTAATATGATGATTTGCTGCTCAAGAAACATTTATGATGATGATTATCAGTGTTGAAAACAGTACATATATTTGTGGAAACGGTCATACATTTTATTTTTCAGGATTCTTTGATGAATAGAAAGTTCAAAAGAACAGCATTTATTTGAACATAATGTCACTTTTGATCAATTTAATTCATCCTTGCTGAATAAAAGCATTAATTTCTTTCAAAACAAATATAGCAATACTAATAGCCAATTTTTATGCTCATTGATTTCCATCAAACACAAAGTAGCAATCGAGTTATTTGCCCGTTTGACTGTTCAGTCAGTGGATTGTTTACGCTTACAGTGTGAAACACATCTCATATCTGTCAGATGCAGCCCGTCAGACGGATGAGCTGATGATCCACAGACTGCTGTGAAGTTGTTTGGCAGCGGTTGGGGACACATGTGGATTCTGATCTTTGTAATAATTCATTTTGATTATGTAATTGTGCCTAGACATGCAACCCCGAGTTGCCGCAACTGGCGTCTCTGCGGCTCGTCAGAGGGCAGCACGTGTTTTTGTTTAGCTGGAGCAGATAAGCATGTAGAGAACGAGGGAGAAACACGATCCCATCGCATGAGAGCTTCTAATAGAGCGCCCGTCTGAACTGTTCTCTCGATTTCTTCTGTGCGGCAGAAACCGACCTGACGCTCGTGATCGGAGCCAATGACACCGTCAACTCCGCCGCACAGGAAGATCCAAACTCCATAATCGCCGGGATGCCGGTACTGGAAGTGTGGAAGTCTAAGCAGGTGTGAGGTTTTTCAGTGATTATACAGATTGTGCCGTACGAACAGCAGCAGCCGTTTGAATCAGCGTGTGTGTTTGTGTGCAGGTGATCGTGATGAAGCGCACTTTGGGTGTGGGTTACGCTGCCGTCGATAACCCCATTTTCTACAAGCCCAACACTGCCATGCTCCTGGGAGACGCCAAGAAGACCTGCGACAGTTTACAGGCCAAAATCAGAGAGGCCTATTACTAACATGACACGAGAAGAGTGTACAAGAAAACATTTATTGTCAAATACACATTGAAGTGCCTTAAAAATAAAATCAGTGAATGTTTCAGTCACACTGGGAATATGCATGCAGACTTTGACTTGTAAATAAAAATATTCAAATCTCACTGTGACAAAATGCATCCATTGCGTTCAAATAAAACAGACGTGAGAGTTTCTCGTCACACTTTCCCAGCAGCCTGTTTGGCTTTATTGATCAGTTTATGCAGGAATGAGAAGAAGAACAGCAGGTTGTCGTATTCTCCCGTGTATTCGGAGAAGTAGTGGCTGTGCAGGTCCTTCAGGAAGTAGTAAACGGCCTCTATTGTGGCCAGGTATGTGTCCGGACAGCCTTTCTGATGCCGCCAAAAACAGGTTCTTCTGCTCTTGAGCTCCACATTTGGTAAAGCTGTAGAGAAAGAACATTAATAAAGTTACATGAGATAAACAAACGCATACAAAAGGGCTATTCACACTGCGCTAACCCCGGGTTATTGTCATTCTAAAACCCCCCTTTTAACCCTGGGTAAAATAATGTTAACCCAAGACAAATAACTCTAACCCAAGACAAATAATGTTAACCCGAGACAAATAACCCAGACAAATAATGTTAACCCGAGACAAATAACTTTAACCCAAGACAAATAATGTTAACCCGAGACAAATAACCCAGACAAATAATGTTAACCCGAGACAAATAACTTTAACCCAAGACAAATAATGTTAACCCGAGACAAATAACCCAGAGAAATAATGTTAACCCGAGACAAATAACCCAGACAAATAATGTTAACCCGAGACAAATAACCTTAACCCAAGGCAAATAACTTTAACCCAAGACAAATAATGTTAACCCGAGACAAATAACCCAGACAAATAATGTTAACCCGAGACAAATAACCTTAACCCAAGGCAAATAACTTTAACCCAAGACAAATAATAATGTTAACCCAAGACAAATAACCTTAACCCAAGGCAAATAACTTTAACCCAAGACAAATAATGTTAACCCGAGACAAATAACCCAAACAAATAATGTTAACCCGAGACAAATAACCCAGACAAATAATGTTAACCCGAGACAAATAACTTTCACCCAAGGCAAATAACTTTAACCCAAGACAAATAATAATGTTAACCCGAGACAAATAACCTTAACCCAAGGCAAATGACTTTAACCCAAGACAAATAATAATGTTAACCCAAGACAAATAACTTAACCCAAGACAAATAACTTTAACCCAAGGCAAACAACTCTAACCCAAGACAAATAATGTTAACCCGAGACAAATAACTTTAACCCAAGACAAATAATGTTAACCCGAGACAAATAACCCAGACAAATAATGTTAACCCGAGACAAATAACTTTAACCCAGACAAATAATGTTAACCCGAGACAAATAACTTTAACCCAAGACAAATAATGTTAACCCGAGACAAATAACCCAGACAAATAATGTTAACCCGAGACAAATAACCTTAACCCAAGGCAAATAACTTTAACCCAAGACAAATAATGTTAACCCGAGACAAATAACCCAGACAAATAATGTTAACCCGAGACAAATAACCTTAACCCAAGGCAAATAACTTTAACCCAAGACAAATAATAATGTTAACCCAAGACAAATAACCTTAACCCAAGGCAAATAACTTTAACCCAAGACAAATAATGTTAACCCGAGACAAATAACCCAGACAAATAATGTTAACCCGAGACAAATAACTTTCACACAAGGCAAATAACTTTAACCCAAGACAAATAATAATGTTAACCCGAGACAAATAACCTTAACCCAAGGCAAATGACTTTAACCCAAGACAAATAATAATGTTAACCCAAGACAAATAACTTTAACCCAAGACAAATAACTTTAACCCAAGGCAAACAACTCTAACCCAAGACAATTAACTTTAACCCAGGACAAATAATGTTAACCCAAGACAAATAACTTTAACCTAAGGAAAATAATCTTAACCCAAGAAAAATAACTTTAACCCAAGGCAAATAATAATGTTAACCCAAGACAAATAACTTTAACCCAAGAAAAATAATGATAACCCGAGACAAATAACTTTAACCCAAGGCAAATAATAATGTTAACCCAAGAAATATAACTTTAACCCAAGGCAAATAATAATGTTAACCCAAGAAAAATAACTTTAACCCAAGACAAATAATGTTAACCCGAGACAAATAACCCAAACAAATAATGTTAACCCGAGACAAATAACCCAGACAAATAATGTTAACCCGAGACAAATAACTTTCACCCAAGGCAAATAACTTTAACCCAAGACAAATAATAATGTTAACCCGAGACAAATAACCTTAACCCAAGGCAAATGACTTTAACCCAAGACAAATAATAATGTTAACCCAAGACAAATAACTTTAACCCAAGGCAAACAACTCTAACCCAAGTCAATTAACTTTAACCCAGGACAAATAATGTTAACCCAAGACAAATAACTTTAACCTAAGGCAAATAATCTTAACCCAAGAAAAATAACTTTAACCCAAGGCAAATAATAATGTTAACCCAAGACAAATAACTTTAACCCAAGAAAAATAATGATAACCCGAGACAAATAACTTTAACCCAAGGCAAATAATAATGTTAACCCAAGAAATATAACTTTAACCCAAGGCAAATAATAATGTTAACCCAAGAAAAATAACTTTAACCCAAGACAAATAATAATGTTAACCCAAGAAAAATAACTTTAACCCAAGGCAAATAATAATGTTAACCCAAGAGAAATAATGTTAACCCAAGACAAATAACTTTAACCCAAGGCAAATAATAATGTTAACCCAAGACAAATAACTTTAACCCAAGACAAATAATGTTAACCCAAGACAAATAACTTTAACCCATGACAAATAACTTTAACCTAAGGCAAATAATGTTAACCCAAGACAAATAACTTTAACCCAAGGCAAATAATAATGTTAACCCAAGACAAATAACTTTAACCCAAGACAAATAATGTTAACCCAAGACAAATAACTTTAACCTAAGGCAAATAATGTTAACCCAAGACAAATAATGTTAACCCAAGACAAATAACTTTAACCCAAGGCAAATAATAATGTTAACCCAAGAAATATAACTTTAACCCAAGGCAAATAATAATGTTAACCCAAGAAAAATAACTTTAACCCAAGACAAATAATAATGTTAACCCAAGAAAAATAACTTTAACCCAAGGCAAATAATAATGTTAACCCAAGAGAAATAATGTTAACCCAAGACAAATAACTTTAACCCAAGGCAAATAATAATGTTAACCCAAGACAAATAATGTTAACCCAAGACAAATAACTTTAACCCATGACAAATAACTTTAACCTAAGGCAAATAATGTTAACCCAAGACAAATAATGTTAACCCAAGACAAATAACTTTAACCCAAGGCAAATAATAATGTTAACCCAAGACAAATAACTTTAACCCAAGACAAATAATGTTAACCCAAGACACTATGTGTCTATATGTACTATGTGAAATGTCAGCGTAAAAATAAACAGGATTAATTGTTAATCTCTGGTAAATTAGGAGCAATATAACCCAGGATTCCATTAACGCAGGTTTAAAATGACCCAGGGTTAACTAGTTCAAGCGTGAAAAGCCCTAAAGATGAGAGAGAATCTGCTGGCACCTTGAAGACGTTCATCCGTGATGATTCTGGTGGTTTGGTTCCAGGTGCTATCAATGAAAACCACTCTCTGGATCGGGCAGGTGCGAGTTTCAGAAGCCGCTTTTAATCTCTTCACTCTCTGCGCTCCACCGGCAGAAAAATACTCCCATAATTCCTCCACCGTCATGGCATCTGGACCGGGAAACACCAGCACGATCTGTGGGAAGAACAGGCACCTGTATTACCCGAGGCGGTCTGAGCACACGGCAGGTTCACGGGGGTTTTCCTTACGTTTTCTGCGCTCTGGTCCAACTCAGGGATGCAGGGGTATGTGTAGATGGTGACGTCCTGCGGCGCGAGGAGTCTGGCCTGCACCGCCGTGCTCTTGCCGTCTGTTTCATTGGGGTGTTTGATGATGTCGATCTTCACCGGCAGCTGAAAATGGCAGACAAATGTTTCATGAGCTTTAACAAACACACCATGTGCTTCAGAAGAACTGTTCCAAACGCTTCTTTTTACGTCGAACGTGAAAAGAGACGTTTATTCATATGAGGAGCTGACTCTCTCAAATCATTATTCCTAAAAATAATAAAGCTATGAAAAGAATGAGTGTTTGGCAGCCCTGAGTTTGCTGAGGGATTTTTAGAAAAGTGGTTTTGGATTTATTGAGTAACTTTTATGAGGTCGAAAGCCAAAATGTTCAAGTCTCTTCCAGTAATGTTCACCACAGACCTTATTCTACTCGTAATCCAAACCGACAATTCCTAAAAGAGAGTTAAAGGATTAGTTCACCTTCAAATTAAAATTTCCTGATAATTTACTCGCCCCCATGTCATCCAAGATATTCATGTCTTTCTTTCTTCCTTCAGTCAAAAAGAAATGAAGGTTTTTGAGGAAAACATTCCAGGATTTTTCTCCATATAGTGGACTTCAATGGAGCCCAAACGGTTGAAGGTCCAAATGTCAGTTTCAGTGCAGCTTCAAAGAGCTCTACATGATCCCAGACGAGGAATAAGAGTCTTATCTAGAGAAACCATCGGTTATTTTCTAAAAATAAATAAATAAATAAATAAATTTGATACATTTTAACCATAAATGCTCATCTTGAACTAGCTCTCTTCTTCTCTATTAGAATTCCAGTGCTAAGTGTGTTACTGCCCTCCACAGGTCAAAGTTTGAACTAATTGTTATATACTTGCACTAGCATATTGTATATGACAATTTAGTTCAAACTTTAACCTGTGGAGGGCAGTAATACACTTAGCAGTGTCTACACTGCTGGAATTCTAATAGTGAAGATGAAGAGAGCTAGTTCAAGATGAGCATTTATGGGTAAAACGTATATAATAAAAAAAAAAAAAAATATATATGTTTTTTTTTTTTTTTTTTTTTTTTTTTTTTTTTCTTATTCCTCGTCTGGTATCGTTTAAAGCCCTTTGAAACTAATTTTGACCGTCAACCGTTTGGTCTCCAGTGAAGTCTACTATATGGAGAAAATTCCTGGAATGTTTTCATCAAAAACCTTCATTTCCTCTCGACTGATAAAAGAAAGACATGAACATCTTGGATGACATGGGGGTGAGTAAATTATCAGGAAGTTTTAATTTGAAAGTGAACTAATCCTTTAATTAAGTCATGAAGAATTAGGTTGGTCTACAAATTAACTTTGCAACAGCTTCATTTGTGCACATTTAAATTCGACACATGCAAGAACCAATGAGATTTCTGCTTCTCCTTATATGGTGCTGATCTTTTTTCTTCCCTAATCCGAATAAAACGGCTTCACGAACAAGAACAAATGTAGGGCGGGGCTTTATTTTGTCTGTGGGGAAATGATTGGATGGTTTTGGTTTGCTATTGGTGGATCTCATGTGAGTGACAGGAATCATCAGAGAAGAGAAGACAATATATTCCATTAAAAACAAAAAATTTACTACTTTCATATGATTTAATTTTCAGAATCTTGTTATTTTTGGAGTTTGAAAGCATCAGTATCCAAAAACTTTCATGGAATGTAAAAATGCAGATATGATGGTGAGTAAATGAAGACAGAATTTACACTTTTGGTTTAATAATTGTTCTTTAACGGTGCACAGATAGAATTTTATTTTATTTAAGTAATTATATTAACTTGTTCAGTATGAAGGCGAGTTATTTGATTCTACAGCGGTTTAATGTGATGTTTTCACGGACCTTGACGCTCGGAACGTCCCGCGGTTCCAGCCCGACCAACGCGCAGCAGCTGTAGCAGTAGAACATGCGCGACGCGCCGCACCGCGAGCACTTCATCCGGCCCGCGCGCTGCGCGTCATCCAGCGGGGCGTGCGAGGCGAGCAGCAGGCCGCTCAGAGAGCTCCTCTCCCCCGCAGCAGCGCAGTCCTCATCCGACATGACTGTAAGCAAACGCGTCCACACCGTCCACACACACACACACACACACACACCATAGACTGAAAGTGATGACAACAATACCACGTGTGCAATGCGCGCCGGAAGCACTCACGAGCTCGAGGAAGCAGGAAGAGTGGTGGGTTACCTAGCAACAGACGCGGATTGTTGTTTGAGATGGAGAAACAGACAAATAAGATTTGCTCCTTCGACGAATTTATTAAATCTCAACGACTGGTGAGTTAAAATGACAATTAAACAGAATAAAGCAGCTTAGTTAACTATAATTATTAATGTATGTAACGTTAAATGTCATTATTGGATGAGTCTCAGGAAATCCCGCCAAAACTTCTGTGGCGAGGAATACCTCAGGTACATACCATAATAAAATGACGGTAAAAACGACGATTTAAACAACAGTAATACATGTTTTGACAAACAAAAAGTTTTATAAAATGATAAGCTTCACATTTAAGCCTTTAAAACTTTTTTTAAAGAAAACTGACGGGTCAAAAATATAAATTATTATATTTATATTCATTTAAAATACTCATGGAGCGATGGAAAACTTTTGCATTGGGATATTATGACAATCCAGCACATTTTCCCTTCAAATTCTCATGAATCAAGGGCTGGGTATTGAGACAATTTTCACGATTCGATTTGATTATGCTTCCGATTCGATTCGATTACAATTTCAATTCGATTCGATATCGATTATTTTGGATGTAGTATTTAAGTTACAGTACATGGCACATTTTCTTGAGGAAGAAAAAATCTCTCAATTAATGCTGTAAACTAAAGTCAGCTGGTACTTCTATAATAATATTAAAGGTAATTAATTAATTAACTTATTTATATACAAACACTAACTTATTTATATACAAACACTTATGTTTTTATTTATAATAAAAACATAATTGAGTGTAATTTAAGTGTTTGTATATAAATAAGTTAATTAATTAATTAACTTATTTATATACAAACACTTAAATTACACTCAATTATGTTTTTATTATAAATAAAGTTTAGAATTATAATCATATTTCTATTCCAATTAATTTTTTTGAAATATAAACATTTAAATCACGGCTGTCATAACTGATTTATTCAAACATGCATTAAATATTTGAGAAGATTAAAAATTATAATGAATATGTAACGCTATATTTATCAGAATGTTGCTTTCTAGAGTTCACTTTTCTAGCTGACTAATGAGTTTATGGTCACTGAATATGTTTTTCTGAGGTAAATGTGACGTCACGTGACATTGTTTACAAGCTGTTTTATTGAGTCTTTCCGAGGTTGAAACACTGATTGAGCAATTACACAAGACATGATACGGATTTCAGTAAGTTGTACTGTATATTTTTACATACCTTCAGATGTTCATGTTTATTTCGCTGTAACTGGTATTAAAGCGGAGGAGAGGATGATCACATGCTTCTCTTTAACTGAGGATCTAAAGCGATCTGTCACGCCACATTAAACGGTATTTATTTTTTGAATCTCATAATAAGATGGACGATGGAGACTTTGCTTCATATCAAAAGTAACAAAGCACAAAGATTATTGTGATTTATTGGATGGGCGGCGCTACATATTCTGCTCATTCATCAACTGAAAACAGACTAGACTAATCGATTCTTGGGATTTAAGAATCGATATCGGTCCGTAAAACTGAAAATCGATTAAAATCGAGAAGTCAATATTTTTTACCCAGCCCTAATGACGATATAAAATAAAGTATTTATACATCATGTTAGTATTTGTTGCATATAATTAATGCTAGTTTTATATTGTTGTATGATGCATTGTCATGAAATAAAATCACAGTGCAAAACATATTAATAATCACATCTGGTCCTAAAAATATGCCTTATTTTGTTATGTAGAATTAAATTATTTAAAATGAAATGTGACATTATCGTGAGTTTTTGTGATCCACTCAATTGTTTTGTTGTTTTTTTAATCTTATTTAAGACATCCCATAAATGTACAGTGCTTTACAGGGTATTATAAATCGGATAGTTCCGGTGTTGTGCCGAATTTCGACCCCCTGCCAGATTAGTACCCCCCTAGTATTGGTAGGTTTAGGAGTAGTTGTGGGGGAGGAGTTAGGATTAGGGGTGGGGTTAAGATTAGGCAATTCGGTAGCGACTTCAACGGGGGGGGGGGTAATAATTTGTCAGGGGGTCAAAATTCGCCACAACACCGGTCCTTGTTTCTGATTGGTTAAGCTGCGTTCGAAGCCATTGTAAATTAAGCCCTGTTCACACCTATAACGATATCTACATTAACGTTTACACTAACGCACAATATTGTTCTGTTTATTTTAAGCGCGCTGCAGTTTTATCGTCTGCCGCTTTAAATAAGCAGGATGGATTCTGATTGGCTGTCAATCTTTTTATCATTCATCAGCTGGAAAAATTTGTTCTGAAAGTGATTCCAATAATACCGTTTCTCTGTGCTGTTATCGTTATATTTGTGGTGCTATTTTTTTATTACGGAGCCCCGGACATGACATGCAAGAAAAAAATAGTAGGCTAAATCGTGTGCACGAATTACTATTTCGTTCCCTCGATTTATAAATGATGCACATGATTTATAAATCGAGGGAACGAAATTGTAAATTGTGCGCACAATTTAGTAAATCGAGGGAACGAAGTAGTAAATCTTGCGCACAATTTACTATTTTGTTCCCTTGATTTATAAATCATTAATTTTTTTTCTTGCATGTCATGTGCAGGGCTCCGTATTTTATATTTAATACGGTTTTTAGAATTATATCTTTATTGTTATAGTTCTAATGAACGGACTAACGATTTTATAAAAGCAATATGCCCTGTAAAGCCGCGTTTCGGTTTCATTTTCACAGTTTTTCTTGTGCTCGTTTTGCCTCAAGGTAACAACGTTATCAAAACACCGTTTAAACGGATCCGCGAAAATGACTAAAAACGCTGTATTATGCATGCCAGACAAGTAGTTGGCGATGTCACTTTGTAAAAAAAGGTGCATACGGATTCTTTTACAGAGCATTCGCACCACACGCGCATGCCTATCCACCTTATTTTTTCAGTTTACTGCACTTCGATATTCGTATCGTTATTTCCCTATAGTAGCTAATACATCTGAAGTCTCACACATTCACAGAAAACACCTTACCATCGCGTTGAAAAATAAGGTGGATAGACTAAACACCGTTTTCCCATTTGCGTTTTTTGCATTTTACGCATGAAACGTTTTCCATTTCTTGTTGAAAACTGTGTCATGTAAATAGCCCCTGAGTTCCTATACATTGTTAGTTTCCTTGGTTGTTAATAAATATTCGCACCTGTTCTGTTTTCTGTTGATTACACTGTCTGTATTTAAGCCTCAGTTCATTGTCCGGGATTGTCTTTATTTAGTTCGTTTTCTTCTGCAATCTCCTGTGTGTATCTTTGTGAATTAATAACAAAGTGTTTGTTTGAATTCTCCTGCTTTGTGTGATTTACTACAACCACCAGTAGGTGGCACTGTGGTTTACAGTGAATTTAGAACAGTTGTAATGCCCGATGCGGAGCTTATTGCCTTAATACACCATTTGTTTCAGGTTGATTGGCCAGTGACGTGTGAGGAGAATCTGGACGAGTCTTCCTCTCTTCTCTACCGTCACTCTGGAGAAATATATGAAGACCTCAAAGCCAGAGTCCCTTTTCCCAATGACACCATTGAATCCATGCAAAAAGACCTGCAGATGCTTCAGATTAAAGTGAATCTTCAGAACTCCGTCTTTTCCCAAGAATCCGGAGCTCCAGCCGCCTGTCTGGGCACGTCTGTTTAATGCATCTGGACTTCACATGGTCTGCGCTGATCATTTGGCAGAGAGTAAACGTACCAATCGCCTTTAATACTTTTAATTTGTCACCATCTGTTTGTGGTGAGGATGAATGAAGCTGTTTGGCTGGTCACAGCAGATTCAGATGAAGACAATAACACACTGATGTGATCCGAGACGAATGATAATAGATCCTCTTGACTCAGCGGACAGGCACTCTATCACAGATACAGAGCTAAATAATATTAGAGAGAATGATTAAAAAGGCATGAAACTGCTCTGAAGATCTGCCAGCGCTTCACTTCATCAGACTGTTGTAGGTTTATTGCAGTGACACACACAAAAAAATATTGTTTTATAACATCTCTGAACGTCTGATATTAATGTTTCTCTGTCTGATCTGTTGATCAGTTACAGCGGTTTTGATCATCTCAGCCGTGATTCTTCTGTTCGCTCAGGTATGATGAAGCTGAACTTTTCTGACGAGAAAGAGCAGATTTTATTGGTATTCTTAAATGATTAACAATGCTCTGTTATAGTCAGGATGACGTATTGTTTATTGTGCCGAGTGAATCGCTTTTCAAACAAGAACAAATGTAGGGCGGGGCTTGATTTTGTCTGTGGGGAATTGATTGGATGGTTGTGGTTTGCTAAGTTATGATTCAAGATTACCAGGAACAATAACCGATAAATCATTTAGAAATAAACACTGCAATATTGAATTAAAACACAAAACAAATATTGTCAATGTTGGTTTCATGGTGACTTTAAAGCTTTTTAATGCAAGCCACTGGCATCCAGACCGCTGCTGAAGTGATGTTGTCACGTGGTACGTGTTACTTTTCTGAGCGCAGGCAGGGCTGGACCAATCACAGTCATGATGAGATGTTTTATTTAAGCGTTTTCTAGAGATGACCTCAGATACTAGTCCTTGGTAACTATTTAAACATGCAAACCTGTACAGACGTGTCCAGAAAGTGCCGCAGGCGCCCTCTGGAGGAGAAACCGCTTATGAAATCCCTTTTATTTTTATCCAAATTCTTTTTCATTTTAATTTAGCTGGTTTTAAGGGGTTTATAAAATGTTCATTGTCATTTCTAATGCATGTATAATCAAATGAATTCATATAAAATGTAATCAATCTTTTAAAATGTAATTAAATGAAAACATAATTCCATAACAAAAGATTGCATTTTTTTTTTGTGTGAAATAAAATGCTGTACAGTTTAATTTATTATTATTATTATTATTATTATTATAAATAGTAATCATGATTTCTTTAACAGATATATTTATATATATTTGCTGATAGTTTTTCTCAAATTACATGGTGAAATGCTGGTGAAGTGACATTTTATTAAAGGGTTAGTTCACCCAGAAATGAAAATAATGTCATTAATTACTCTCCCTCATGCCGTTTCACACCCGTAAGACCTTCATTCATCTTCAGAACACAAATTAAGATATTTTTGATGAAATCCGATGGCTCAGTGAGGCCTGAGCAATGACATTTCCTCTCTCAAGATCCATTAATGTACTAAAAACATATTTAAATCAGTTCATGTGAGTACAGTGGTTCAATATTAATATTATAAAGCCACGAGAATATTTAAAAAACAAAATAACGACTTATATAGTGATGGCCGATTTCAAAACACTGCTTCAGGAAGCTTCGGAGCGTTATGAATCAGCGTGTCGAATCAGCGGTTCAACACGAAGGTCTTATGGGTGTGGAACGACATGAAGGTGAGTAATTAATGACATTATTTTCATTTTTGGGTGAACAATCCCTTTAACGACTGGATTCTGTGTTATTATCTGATACAGTTATTATCTGACAGCGTGTCAGTCACGTCTCTCACACTCTTTCTTCTGTCTCTGTAAGGACAGCGAGCTGCTCAGGTGCGTGTGGACTTCCTGTCTTTGCCATCTGGTGATTGGTTCATGAGAGGTCACATGTACTCATCCCTGCGTCTTGACTGATTCCTGCTGTGTGCAACTGTCTGCAGGTGAAACTGGCCACATGTTGCTGGAATTATTCAATTAATGCAAATCAGAACTCTTTTGGTTCAGTGTCTGTAAATCTCAAGAAAACATTACTAACTAAAACTTGCACTTGAAATAAAATAAACTTTAAATTAAAGATTTTTAAAAATAAAAAAACTATTTAAACGTACTGTTAAAAATGACAAAAACGCACAACACAGTTACCAAAACTTTAACTAAAATTAAAACAGAAAATATAAAAATAAAAACATTCAAAATATTAATAAAAACTATAATAGTATATCAATAATACTAAAATAACACTGGTCTAAGTCACATTTTACCCTAAAACAAGGACCATTTTTCTTTTTTTTGCATTAATGTATTTCATGATGTCTTTATTATGCATTACATTAATGAGAATTTATGGGTTGAATTCTGCATTTAGTTGTTATGAAAATAATGTCACAATGCAATTATCCTAAAAATAGGTTTCATTTTTTTCAGGCAAAATAAAGTGTGTTTTTTCTTTCGATGTTGAATTGTGAGGCGGTCATGGTCTCGAGGGATTCGCCCATATGTGATCAATCTCTGTGTTGTTTTAGACTTGATCAGGTCTCATTTAGATTCAAAGCTTTGATAAAACTCAATCGACGTGTCCACAGGTTCCACTGCCAGAATCGCCCACGGTTTTGATTTTATTTGGACTCAAACATGCTGAACTCATGCTGTGCTGAAGGCTTTCGACCACATGACCAACAAACAAACGAACAAATGCCAGATGAATGTGAGACGCGTTTAAGCTGAGCTTTTATCATAGAGATACAGGACAAACTTCATTAAATGACAAGTGATTCTAAGATTCATTCACAGACGGTGATGAAACGCACTGATTGTAAAGTCCAGATGGATTCGAATCAAACCTTTTATCTGATAAATGAATCATGTCTCTTTTAGTGTGAGGCCCGGCCCGTCAGTCGCCGTCGCTCACAAACGGCCCTCAGTGAGAGTCTGTTTACATTCAGAACATGTTACAAATTATACGCTAAAACCAACTTTGCGTGACTTGGCAGAAGTGCTCACCTTACTCTAACTATGTTTGGGTCAAGAGAAGGGTGTGTGTGTGTGTGTGTGTGTGTGTGTGTGTGTGTGTGTGGCAGTCGTCCAGCACATTTCTCTCGTTCACCTCACGGGAATCATGTTTCACTCAATCCCTCGAGATGCTACAACTGACTCCATCGATCTAGATAAAATACATCCACAAGAAACAACATGTACAGTACATAAACACTGAAGACTGAGCAACTTGTCAAATCAATACATATATGATGATTAAATATTGATTAGAGTGTAATTTATTTTATTAAGAGTAGACAGAAAGTGTATCGTGAGACATGAAATCGCTGAGATAACACTTATTTTGCTGGAAGCCCATTTCAGCCACAAATCATGCTTTTGTAAATCATAATTACGACATAAAAAGACATATTTATGAGATTTCACAAAAAAATTGATGAAAAGTCAATTATGACATACTAAGTCATATTTATGAGATGTTAAAAATATGCCAAAAAGTCAAAATTATGACATTATCATAATTATGAAATACTGTCATAATTGAGATAAAAGTTGAAAATGATGACATAAATATGATCAGTATCACATATGATCATAATTTTGACTGTCATAATTGACAAAAATTCAATGACAATAAATTATCAAAAAGTCAAAATTATGACATGATCATAAATACTAAAGTCATAATTGAGATAAAAGTTGAAATTATGACACAAAATTCATAATTTAGATTTTTTTTTTCATAATTGACAAAAATTCAATTATGCTATAAATTGTCAAAAAGTCAAAATTATGACATGATCATAGTTATGAAATACTGTCATAATTGAGATAAAAGTTGAAAATGATGACATACAAAGTCATAATTTTGACTTTTTGTCATATTTGACAAAAAATCAATTATGACAATAAATTGTCAAAAAGTAAAAATTATGACATGATCATAATTATGAAATACTAAGTCATAATTGAGATAAAAAGTTGAGATTATGACATACAAAGTCATAATTTTGACTGTCATAATTGACAAAAATTCAGTTATGCTATAAATTGTCAAAAAGTCAAAATTATGACATGAGCATAGTTATGAAATACTAAGTCATAATTGAGATAAAAAGTTGAGATTATGACATACAAAGTCATAATTTTGACTTTTTGTCATATTTGACAAAAAATCAATTATGTCAATAAATTGTCAAAAGGTCAAAATTACGACATGATCATAATTATGAAATACTAAGTCATAATTGAGATAAAAAGTTGAGATTATGACATACAAAGTCATAATTTTGACTTTTTGTCATATTTGACAAAAAATCAATTATGACAATAAATTGTCAAAAAGTCAAAATTATGACATTAAATCATAATTATGAGATAAAAAAATCAAAATTATGACAGAATTTTGACTTTTTGTCATAATTATGCATAAAAAGTTAAAATTATGACAATCATAATTATGACATACTAAGTCATAGTTGACAAAAGAAAAAAAATCAAAATTATGACAGTAAATCTTAATTATGAGATGAAAAAAAAATCAAAATTTTGAGTCAGAATTTTTGAAATTGTGACACTAAATCATAATTAGGACATACCAAGTCATAATTATGAGATTAAACAGTAGAAATGATTAGATAAAAGTTTCTGTCATCATTTTGACTTGGTATTAGTACTCTGAATGTTATAATTTCGACTTTTTATCTGAAAATTTTGACTTTTATGATTTTTTTTTCTTATGTGGCTGAAATGGGCTTCCATAGGAAGGTCTTACTGTAAAACACTGAATGTTACTGTGAAAGGTCATTTTCTGTCAATCCTGTCAATCACTGTGGTTCATTTGATGTCATCATTATGATGATTAGCGTTCGGTAACTTAATTTCTTGCAGTGAATTTTCTCCCAGCCGGTTTAGCGGACGCAACTGGTGTTAAAAAGAGAAAATAAGATAAATGAAGTGAGCGATTTGTGAAGCCGATCATCTGTTTTTTGTGTCCAGATAAAGGCCTCGTGAACATCTCAGAACACGCCACTCCAGAGGAAGGTACATACATGTTTTATTGAGATTGATCTATAATCATATAAAACCTCAGATTTCACTTAGTATCCTAGCAGCAAAATATAAACTCCTGCTTGACTCTCTGTGTGAGTGTTTGCAGCACAGAATACAGACGATTATTTCAGAGCCAGCGACACATATAAATATCATAAATAACACACAACAACACATGGACACAATCACATTAGAGCACTGAGTGATTATGTGGAAACTAAATACGGTCAGACAAACCCATTTCACCATAATGCGTTTGATTTCATCCGATTGAAAGTGTCTATATATGAAGGCGGTTGATCAATAATGAAAAGGAAAGTCGTTTATGAATGAGCGATGGAAGATTGTGAAGACAAACATTGCATTTCTTAGAATACAGTCACTATAAGAGCAGGAAGATGAATGTTAATTGCATGTGATTTTTAGAGCTAATAAATGACCCAAAGATTAAACAAATTAAAGAACTGATTTTCTCATTGAAATGGAAACGAGAACGGAATGTCTCAAACTAAACGAAAAGGAAAACTCCTCAGGATGGATGTTAGTGGTGTGCGATATTGTCGTACACACATCGTTCGTATAAATGCATTGCAGTGTTTATTTGGCGTTTTCATTCTTAATGGCTGTGAAAGTGCAGTGAACAGAAACATAGACGCTCTGGTTATTCTCTCTAAAAAATATAAAAATAGTTTTTATCTCAAAACACACAGGAGTATTTATAACTGTTTGTTTACACGAGTCCAAAACCTTTTCGTATATAAACCCTGGTGCCGTTTCACCAGCATCTTCTCGTGTGTCTCGAGTGGCGAAGAAAGAAAGTGTGTTTTATTGATAATGTTTGCAGCTGAATTACTGACATGCATCACTTCACGCCAGCTTCTTCTCGTCTTCCTTGCACTTTCGAGGGATGAAGTGAGAAGTGATGCTCTCTCTCCTCGTCTTCTTTCCTTTCAGCGGCCGTCCGTTTTTTGACAGAGCGATGAACATCTCTTTGCCGTCTTTAGTCTTTTTGACCGAGGCGTACGCTGTGTAGTAGTTCTCTAAAAACACTTCTTTGAAGTTGCAGCTGTCGTTGTAGTCTTTCTGTTTGGGAGAGGTGAAAACAGGTACGACAGAACTTTAATTTGCCGTAAACTCTAGTTTGCTCATTCGCTATATTTACTCTTAAATCAGCCATGAAACGTGAGAATGCATTAGCTGGAATCAGATTAAAAGACGGAGGGGTTTTACTTTGCCCTGTAACATTCCGGTGCGGTTCATGGAAATGTAATACTGGCTCTTCAGTCCTTTTATGGCCAACACGCCTCCCTCAGAAACCGTCCTGATCTCCAGAACACCTGAAACACAGACAGTGGATCAGCCTGAGCGTTTGAAGAAACGCAGCGCTGTATGTGTTTGGAGCCAAATATACTTTTTAGGGTCACATTTGTTTTGATTTAACCCTCTGCTGCTCCTCGTTTAGGGGTTACATGAATATTTTGAGGGAATCTTATGGTAGTAAGTAATATGTTATGTTCTATTTGTTTCCTTAATTTTTTTACAATACAATATAATTATTTAATTTTTCAATTAACCCCTTCATTGCTGTGTGCTTTTTTCTGCATCATGGCTGATTTGTAGATTGTACACCCCCAAATTTATTTTTTATTCACCCATTCATTTCTATGACGGTCAATTAGGACCATTTTAGGACCATTTATCCTTTTTGAATCATGTCCACATTTAAAACACATTTAAAATACTACCTAATAAGATACAAAAAGTATGAACTTTATTTGTTTGAGAAGAATCCCATCCAGCCTGAAGTGGCCTGAGCTGATTTAATTTCTGTTTAATAACACACTTCACCTTTCAAAATCCATTTGTATAAAGGAAGCAGTAAAATCAGTTTAATATATTTTTGTTCAATAATATTTTTTATTTAATATTTTGCATTTGAGGGAGTGTTATGGTACTAAGTAATATTTATGCAATAATTATGATCCATTTTTTTCCCACAATTTTTTTTACAGTACAATTATTTAATCCATGCAAAGTATTTTTCAGTTAACCCCTTCATTGCTGCGTGCTTTTTCCTGCATCATGACTGATTTGTAGATTGTACCTATCCCCCCCACCTCCCAAAATTCTGTATATTTTATTTATTATTTGCTCATTAATTTCTATGGCAGTCATTTTTAACTATTTTGTACGGAAGAGGATTAGGGCCAAGCAATAATAAAAAATTAAAACCATCTCGAGATTAAAGTTGTAAAATTTCGAGAAAAAACTCGTTAAATTTCATGGAAAAAGTCGAAATAAAATGTTGAGAATAAACTCGTTAAATTACGAGAAAAAAACTTGTTAAATTTCGAGAAAAAATTCGAGATAAAATGTTGAGAATAAAGTCATAATTTAATACGTTTATTCTCAACATTTTATCTCGACTTTTTTTCTCGAAATTTAATGACATTTTTCTCGTAATTTAATGAGTTTATTCTCGTAATTTAACGACTTTTTTCTCGTAATTTAATGACTTTATTCTCAACATTTTATCTCGACTTTTTTCCCGAAATTTAACGACATTTTTCTCGTAATTTAATGAGTTTATTCTCATAATTTAATGACTTTTTTCTCGTAATTTAATGACTTTATTCATTTCTATGCCGGTCATTTTTAACTATTTTGTACGGAAGAGGATTAGGGCCAAGCATTAATAAAAAATTAAAACCATCTTGAGATTAAAGTTGTTCAATTTCGAGAAAAAACTCGTTAAATTTCGAGAAAAAAGTCGAGATAAAATGTTGAGAATAAAGTCATTAAATTACGAGAAAAAAGTTGTTAAATTATGAGAACAAATTCATTAAATTATGAGAAAAAACTAGTTAAATTTCGAGAAAAAATTCGAGATAAAATGTTGAGAATAAAGTCATAATTTAATGAGTTTATTTTCAACATTTTATCTCGACTTTTTTCTCGAAATTTAACGAGTTTTTTCTCGAGATGGTTTTATTTTTTTATTATTGCTTGGCCCTAATCCTCTTCCGTAATTTTGTGACTATTTTTTGGACCATTTAACCTTTTAGAATCATGTCCACATTTTTTTTTTTTTTGTGCGTGTTCACATACCAAGTGCCACAACAGTCATACCATTTAGATAAAGTACAAAATAAATAAATAAGAAATAAATAAATAACATTTTTTGGTCAAAATTTGATCGTAGAGCACCGAAGGGTTAAATCTGATGGGGGGGAAGTGGTTCGTAAATGCAGACATTTAATTCTTTGGATATTTGGCCACTTAATTCATTTCAAAACACATTTAATTTAATTTATGGTTTAAAGGTGACGTGTGTCATTTTTTGGTTTTAAAATACTAACTAATATGACAGTAGAAGGTTGATTCTTTTGAATCTTATGAACTTTTTTTGTTTGAGAATCCCATGCCATGACGTGGCCTGAGCTGATTTTTCTGTTTAATGACACGGTTCACCTTTCAAAAGTCTATTTTTATAGGGAAAAACAGTTTCGTTTCTGAATATAAGATCTTAACTGAAGATGAAATATCAGTATCAGATGGTTCAATCAACAGTGAGTTAAAAGTCGACAAGCTCCAGTTGCACTCCATATCAGATATTTCACAGCTGAAGGGCCTGTTTGTTGTTTCGCTCATGTTTTCTTGTCGTTTTAAGCTCCGTGTGTGTGTGAGTTGTGTAAGGACACTCAAATACATGTGTGCGTCTCTGGAAGTGTTTGGTTTACATGTGAGCAGCTCTAATGGTATAATAAGCTGCTGTCACGGCACAACTCTGACAGAACCTCAAAACGCGTCTGCTTTTCTCTCCCACGGCGCTGTCCACCCCTCTCCTACCCTCACTGCATGTCTTGCATGCGCTCTGTGCGTGCAGTTGTCGGCCACATCTGGCTGTATCAATTTTTCTTCTTTTCAGCGCCAGCTGACGTAATCATTTTCCCTCTGGAGCAGAGATGCATGCCGTCACGCCAACACGACGACTTTCTTCTCATACACAAACAAAATTACTAATAACCAAACATGCTTGAGGCTGACGTTATACTGTAAAGGGATTAATAAACATTTTAATTATTATTAGTTATTATTATTGTTATGCATGTATCATCAGCCTCAAGTCTGAATTTGAGTTTCAGTTTGCTTCACAATTTGTTTTGACAAAAATAGACATCTTTTTCAGTGAGTTGTACTTCCATTGTAACCACATTGACTTTTAACTTCTGACCACTAAGTCCTCTAACGAAGTGAAACAAGAGCTATAAATACGGCCCCAACACAGAGCACCTGTTTCTCTTTACGCCTGTCACTCCCTCGTCACACTGCCTCGCGACCTGCTAATAATCCCACTGGAATTCTGACCAGGCTGATTCCTTCACCCTCAGATACAGTGGGATATCACTTTCTACTAATATAATGTAAAGAGTCTTTACCGGACATAAACTTACATAAATTAATGTGTAGTCTAATAATGCTTAATAAACATTATTAGATTATAAAACACTCAACAAATCAATAGTGACATTTAAAGTGACATGCAACTATGATATTTTTTGAAATTCATATTTAAAAGTACATAATGCACATGATCGGTTTAGCATAATATAATGTAATATTGTTTGTGAATCTAACTAATGAAAGCTTTTGTTGCTCTATCACTGCTTTAAATGTCTCAGTATCGCTCTATCGCTACTTTAAATGTATCCATGTCGCTCTATCTCTACTTTATATGTATCAGTATCGCTCTATCGCTACGTTAAATGTATCCATATCACTCTATCGCTACTTTAAATGTATCCATGTCGCTCTGTCGCTACTTTAAATGTATCAGTATCGCTCTATCGCTACTTTAAATGTATCCATGTCGCTCTGTCGCTACTTTAAATGTATCCATGTCGCTCTATCGCTACTTTAAATGTATCCATATCGCTCTATCGCTACTTTAAATGTATCCATGTCGCTCTATCTCTACTTTATATGTATCAGTATCGCTCTATCGCTACGTTAAATGTATCCATATCACTCTATCGCTACTTTAAATGTATCCATGTAGCTCTGTCGCTACTTTAAATGTATCCATGTCGCTCTATCGCTACTTTAAATGTATCCATGTCGCTCTATCGCTACTTTATATGTATCAGTATCGCTCTATCGCTACGTTAAATGTATCCATATCACTCTATCGCTACTTTAAATGTATCCATGTATCCATGTCGCTCTGTCGCTACTTTAAATGTATCAGTATCGCTCTATCGCTACTTTAAATGTATCCATGTCGCTCTATCGCTACTTTAAATGTATCCATGTCGCTCTATCGCTACTTTAAATGTATCCATATCGCTCTATCGCTACTTTAAATGTATCCATGTCGCTCTATCTCTACTTTATATGTATCAGTATCGCTCTATCGCTACGTTAAATGTATCCATGTCGCTCTGTCGCTACTTTAAATGTATCCATGTCGCTCTGTCGCTACTTTAAATGTATCAGTGTTGCTCTATCGCTACTTTAAATGTATCCATATCGCTCTATCGCTACTTTAATTGTATCCATGTTGCTCTATCGCTATTTTAAATGTGTATCCATGTCGCTCTATCGCTACTTTAAATGTATCAATGTCGCTCTATCGCTACTTTAAATGTATCAATATCGCTCTATCGCTACTTTAAATGTATCAATATCGCTCTATCGCTACTTTAAATGTATCCATGTCGCTACTTTAAATGTATCAATGTCGCTCTATCGCTACTTTAAATGTATCAATATCGCTCTATCGCTACTTTAAATGTATCAATATCGCTCTATCGCTACTTTAAATGTATCAATGTCGCTCTATCGCTACTTTAAATGTATCAATATCGCTCTGTCGCTACTTTAAATGTATCAGTGTTGCTCTATCGCTACTTTAAATGTATCCATATCGCTCTATCGCTACTTTAAATGTATCAATATCGCTCTATCGCTACTTTAAATGTATCAGTGTTGCTCTATCGCAACTTTAAATGTATCCATATCGCTCTATCGCTACTTTAAATGTATCCATGTCGCTCTATCGCTACTTTAAATGTATCCATGTCGCTCTGTCGCTACTTTAAATGTATCCATATCGCTCTATTGCTACTTTAAATGTATCAGTATCACTCTATTAGTACTTTAAATGTATCAGTATCGCTCTATCTCTACTTTAAATGTATCCATATCGCTCTATCTCTACTTTAAATGTATCCATGTCGCTCTGTCGCTACTTTAAATGTATCCATATCGCTCTATTGCTACTTTAAATGTATCAGTATCACTCTATTACTACTTTAAATGTATCAGTATCGCTCTATCTCTACTTTAAATGTATCCATATCGCTCTATCTCTACTTTAAATGTATCCATATCGCTCTATCGCTACTTTAAATGCCTCAATGTTGCTCTATCGCTGCTTTAAATGTATCCATGTTGCACTATGGCTACTTTATTTGTCTCAATGTCACTATCGCTACTTTAAATGTATCAAAGTCACTCTATGGCTACTTCAATGTCTCAGTGTTGCTCTATAGCTACTTTATTTGTCTCAATGTCGCTCTATGGCTACTTTAAATGCCTCATTGTCACTCTATCGCTACTTCAAATGTCTCAATGTTGCTCTATGGCTACTTAAAATGTATCAGTGTCGCTCTATGGCTACTTTAAATGTCTCAATGTCGCTCTATCGCTACTTTAAATGTTTCAATATCACTCTATGGCTATTTTATTTGTCTCAATGTCACTCTATCGCTACTTTGAATGTTTCATTGTCTCTCCACTGATAAATCCTCCGTGAAGCTCCTGACACATGAAGACCAAATGTGTTTTTTGAAATTAAGGTAGAACCTCAGTCAGACATGTCAGAAGTGAGTGATAATCTCTTACTGTAGCAGTTGTTGGGATCCTGCGTTCCATTGATATTCCCGTTCTCGTCGATCATCAGAAACCACTGTGTGCGACTATAGAGGCGTCGGATTCGAACGTCCCCTCCTTCCATGTAGTCGTAGTTTCTGGTGTGGCGTTCATGTTTGGAACAGTCAGTCACAGACGCCTGCCCAGCGACTCTCTCGCCATCACACACGCACACACGGCTGACAACCAGCACGACGTGCAACCACAGTCCACACGGCAACTTAGGCAGTTTCCATGACAGCGTCCATTTGCGCATTATACTGCGTTTCTCAAGGAGTTCATGATCCACATACTGAAGGCAAAACTCTGGTTGGATCTTCAAGCCGTGGGAGATCCGCTTGGACCCTTTCCCAGTAAAATCCTCAGATTGTGGAGTGAAGTCGGACCTCCTCCTGCAGCATCAGAATCTCCTCAGAGCTGGAGGAGGCAGCAGTGTATTAGTTTCTGTTGTTAATGACAGTCAAATGATACAAATCAACAAACGGGTGCTTCACTCACTGTCCATTTCTGATGAAGATACAGGAGACATACACTTTATCACTGTTCATCTCAATAATCAACATCATTCACATATGAATCAGATTCTGCATGTTCAATGTCTTTAAAATTAGTGTCTCACTGTCACTATATCGCTACTTTAAATGTTTCAGTGTCGCTCAATTGTTACTTTAAATGTTTCAGTGTCGCTCTACTGTTACTTTTAATGTCTCAATGTTGCTCAATTGTTACTTTAAACGTTTCAGTGTCATTCTATCACTACTTTAAATGCTTCAGTGTTGCTCAGTTGTTACTTTAAATGTTTCAATGTTTCTTGATTGTTACTTTAAACATTTAAATTACTTTAAATGTTTGTGTCACTCCATTGTTACTTTAAATGTTTCAGCATCGCTGATTTGTTACTTTAAATGTTTCAGTATCACTCAATTGTTACTTTAAAAGTTTCAGTGTTGCTCAGTTGTTACCTTAAATATTTACATTTTGCTCTACTGCTACTTTTAATGTCTCAATGTTGCTCTATCGCTGCTTTAAATGTTTCAGTATCGCTCAAATGTTACTTTAAATGTTTCACTGTCACTCTATCACTACTTTAAACGTTTCAGTGTTGCTCTACTGTTACTTTTAATGTCACTCTATTGTTACTTTAAATGTCTCAGCATTGTATCTATCCCTACTTGAAGCATCTCAATATCTCCTTATCACTTTTTCAAATGTTTCAGTATCACTCTATTCCTACTTTAAATGTTGCAATATTGCTGTTTCACTAATTAAAATATCATAATATAAAATAATTCTCTCTGACACTTCTTCATATGTTTCCGTATTGCTCTATCACTGGTTTAAATCGCTTAATATCCCTCTGTTTCTACTTTAAATGTCTGAATATTGCTCTATTGCTACTTTAAATCTCAATACCACTTTATCTGTAATTTAAATGTCTGTCACCACTTTAAATATCACTACTCAATATTGCTGCTTTAAATGTCTGAAAATTGCTCTATCAGTATTTTAAATGTCTCAGTATTGCTCTACCGATACCTTAAATTACATTATATTTGTCGCTGTCTCACTCGGTCTCTCTGCCTAGTTTCTGCCAACCTAACTTACGACACAATATATTGATTTAAAGTGTTGTAATAAAGTCTTTAAAAGTGACTTACTTGTGCCTCCACGACGTGCGCTTCAGTCCAGACGATTCCAGAGAAACTTCCAATGTGACGCACCGAGAGAGGGAGTTTTGGGGCAGCCCGTCTGCGCTGTGCATCTTCTCGTGTTGCTGAACGCTGCGCAATCTCTGATAAAAGCCTCTCGCTGACCTCACTTCTCTGCAATTACGCCTCAGCCACTCAGCTGTCACTGGGATGCTGGAGCGAGAGAACGAAAGAGAGAGAGAGAGAATCATCCGTTTCTGCTAGCCAGGCCTCCGGTGGACGTGAGAGGGAGCCGTAAACATGAGCGCAGCCGTTCTCTCTCTCTCTCTCTCTCTGAGGCATGCAGGAAGAATCCTGCGAGATCTGCACACAGAAACTGCTGTTGCATCGACATCCACCGATTTATTAAAAGAAATCGCATGCCGTGACGTTCTCAAGATCCCTCAGCTCTCATATGTGATCTGAAGGGTCTCGTCTGTCATTTGTTGCTGTCTTACAGACAAACATCAAAGCATGAGTTGAATTCAAAGGCTGATAGTGAATCTATGAGGGTAATAAATCTAACAAGGCGGGCCACAATTGAGGAAGCTAAACAGAGGGCCGTTCACTGCTGGAATGGTTCATCTCTGCAGAAGGTCAAGCACTCTTTCACTTTTCCTGTTTGTATTTAGGAGGCAAATTTACAGTTTTACACACCTGGCCTCTGCAGCTCTCGGCACATCAAACGTTCCCAGCGTTTGGAGCCCCGAGGGAGACGCTGCGCACGGCCGACAGACACGCAGACCTCTGGACGCTCCAGTTTGCTCTTTCATTTACCAAACGATGGCTCGTAAAACGGCTGATCTAAAAGCTCACGGTCATTTGCAAACGGAGAAGCCTTGTATTTCCTTTCACCTTAAAAACGTAATTAGGTTTTACAGGAGCATGCGATCTAAAGTTTCTGTGCAGGAAGATTCTGCTGCCTGCAACCAGATTTTACATTTGAACATCAGAACAGAAAATTTGATGGTTTCATCCTCCTTACAGCCGCTGCATAAAACATACTTAGTACAAATCTGGATCATATTTTCTTTCGTCTGGTGTAGTTTTGTTTGTTTTTTTGAGGATGAGTTCATGTTCATGTTCCCAGCTAACAAAAATATGTTCGTTTTGGCATTATGTTATGAAAACATTATTTCTGAATGCTCAAAACGTCCATTTTTTTTGAAGTCAGAAATGTTTTTTCTTGGTTATGCGAACTTTATTATGGGAACGTTACTTTTTAATGTTCTAAAATAAGTAGTAACACTTAAAAAATGTTTGACGAACATCCAACTAAAACGTTTCAGAAAAAATACATATTTTTGTGCTGACATTTTGAGAACGTTATTATAACTTTGAACAAACGTTCTATTAACGTTACTGGAAGAATGTTTGTTCGGAACATTGAGAGAACCTTGCCACAACGTTCTGAGAATGTTACCTGTTAGTTGGGTTGACATTTGACTATTAAATACTGTAGAGTTTGACTGGATGTCAACAGACTCTTTACACTGTGTTCCAAATTATTATGCAAGTGACATATCAGTAAGATTTCAGTACAATAAACATTCAGATTTTAGTTTTTCTAAGAAAATGTTTGTTTGTTTATAAGCAAGTCACAGTTCTCATGCAATATGGGATGAAGAAAGATCTTTCTGAAGATGAAAAGCATGAAATGGTGCAATGATGTGCAAAAGGCACGAAAACAACTAATATTGTGTGAAACTGAATGGAGTTTATCAAATTATCATAAGATTTGTGAGTGATTTATAATTTAAAATGTAATTTTGATCTAAAAAGACATGGATAAATAAACAAACAAACATTTTCTTAGAAAAACTAAAATCTCAATGTTTATTGTACTGAAATCTTACTGATATGTCACTTCCATAATAATTTGGAATGCAGTGTAGAGGAAGAAACGTTTATTTTCCTGTGCTAATCATGCATGGTTATATCATTGTAATTCTCATTATGCATTTCTGCAAAATGAATAAATGTTGTTTATTCCCTGCTGTTTAATTGTTTTACCACCGTTAAAGAGATTCAAAGCCGAGTCAAACTGTGAGAAAGGGTTAATCTGATGCATTTGTCGCTTCTCTAAATGAGTTTCATCCTGAAACTCGCATCAGGTTCTCACTGAACTGAATCTCTCTGCGTTCACTGGACTGTATTGCTCACTATGTTTACAGTCCCAGCGGCCATTTGAGTTTATGACTGAAATGATAGAGCGAGTGACACATCAAAGCAGTTCTGGTGGAAAGAGAGAGAGAGCTCATGTTTGTGAACTTTAGACGACTCTGTCGGACGGATTTGCAGCTCTCCTGCTGTTTTAATTGCACCTGAAACGGCTGTTATAACCCAAACGAACATGCAATCCCGTTTACGTCTGTTTACTCTTGGCTTATGGAGAGTAACTTTGACATATAATATCAATAAACACCAGAACTGATGAAAGTGTGAGCTTGTTTTGTCTGTGCTTCATCAACAGCGAGATGGCGCTTGGCTCTCACCTGCTCTCGGGGTTTAAGGTCAGTCTATTCTGAGGAGCGGGTGGAGTTTGGGTTAATCCGCTGCTTTCTACATTCCCTCTTAATTGGTGAGCTCATGGGATCATGGCTGTTAACGGTGGGCTGTTCTTTAAATAGCTGCTCAAGTCTTGGATGGATAGAGGAGAAAAACGTGTACATGTGAAAAATCAACAGCTCATTACAAATGTGAATGCTTCTGATAATGTTTGATTGCATTAGTTCACTTCTGTTATCTGTGTTTATTAGGGTCGAGGGCTGAAGGTGTTGCTCCTATTGTTTCTGTTGTGACATCATCATCATCATCGGACCTGGAATCGATGGCGGCCTGTTGAATTACATGGTAAGATGTTTGAAGCACTGCTTAGGATCTGACTGGTTAACACACTTTATAGCGCCACCAACTGCTCATATTTGACTCTTTCTTCTGCTTATAACTTTGGTCTAGATATATAATTTTTTCCCCTCTGATTTCTCATATTGTCAGAGTTCACTGAAGTCATTAGTTTGAATCAGACATTTTTATCACGCAATTCTGACTTTATAACATGAGATATAAACTCGCAATTCTGAGAAAATGTCAAGTCTTTTTTCCCTTACAATTGCACATTATAACATGCAATTGCGAGTTTATATCACGCAATTCTGACTTTATATCTCGCAATTCTGACTTTATAACTCGCAATTCAGACTATATATCACGCAATTCTGACTTTATATCTCGCAATTCTGACTTTATATCTCGCAATTCTGACTTTATATCACGCAATTCTGACTTTATATCTCGCAATTCTGACTTTATATCTCACAATTCTGACTTTATAACTCGCAATTCTGACTTTATATCACACAATTCTGACTTTATAACTCGCAATTCTGACTATATATCACGCAATTCTGACTTTATATCTCGCAATTCTGACTTTATATCTCGCAATTCTGACTTTATATCACGCAATTCTGACTTTATATCACGCAATTCTGACTTTATATCTCGCAATTCTGACTTTATATCTCGCAATTCTGACTTTATATCACACAATTCTGACTTTATATCTCGCAATTCTGACTTTATATCTCGCAATTCTGACTTTATATCACGCAATTCTGACTTTATAACTCGCAAATCTGACTTTATATCTCGCAATTCTGACTTTATATCTCGCAATTCTGACTTTATATCACGCAATTCTGACTTTATATCACGCAATTCTGACTTTATATCTCGCAATTCTGACTTTATATCTCGCAATTCTGACTTTATATCACGCAATTCTGACTTTATAACTCGCAAATCTGACTTTATATCTCGCAATTCTGACTTTATAACTCGCAATTCTGACTTTATATCACACAATTCTGACTTTATAACTCGCAATTCTGACTTTATATCTCGCAATTCTGACTTTATATCTCGCAATTCTGACTTTATAACTCGCAACTCTGACTTTATAACTCGCAACTCTGACTTTATATCTCGCAATTCTGACTTTATAACTCGAATTCTGACTTTATATCTCGCAATTCTGACTTTATAACTCGCAATTCTGACTTTATATCACACAATTCTGACTTTATAACTCGCAATTCTGACTTTATAACTCGCAATTCTGACTTTATATCTCGCAATTCTGACTTTATATCACTCAATTCTGACTTTATAACTCGCAATTCTGACTTTATAACTCGCAATTCTGACTTTATAACTCGCAATTCTGACTTTATATCACACAATTCTGACTTTATATCTCGCAATTCTGACTTTATATCACGCAATTCTGACTTTATATCACGCAATTCTGACTTTATATCTCGCAATTCTGACTTTATAACTCGCAATTCTGACTTTATATCTCACAATTCTGACTTTATATCACACAATTCTGACTTTATATCTCGCAATTCTGACTTTATATCTCGCAATTCTGACTTTATATCACGCAATTCTGACTTTATAACTCGCAAATCTGACTTTATATCTCGCAATTCTGACTTTATATCACGCAATTCTGACTTTATATCACGCAATTCTGACTTTATATCTCGCAATTCTGACTTTATAACTCGCAATTCTGACTTTATATCTCACAATTCTGACTTTATATCACACAATTCTGACTTTATATCTCGCAATTCTGACTTTATATCTCGCAATTCTGACTTTATATCACGCAATTCTGACTTTATAACTCGCAAATCTGACTTTATATCTCGCAATTCTGACTTTATATCTCGCAATTCTGACTTTATATCACGCAATTCTGACTTTATATCACGCAATTCTTACTTTATATCTCGCAATTCTGACTTTATATCTCGCAATTCTGACTTTATATCACGCAATTCTGACTTTATAACTCGCAAATCTGACTTTATATCTCGCAATTCTGACTTTATAACTCGCAATTCTGACTATATATCTCGCAATTCTGACTTTATAACTCGCAATTCTGACTTTATATCACACAATTCTGACTTTATAACTCGCAATTCTGACTTTATATCTCGCAATTCTGACTTTATATCTCGCAATTCTGACTTTATAACTCGCAACTCTGACTTTATAACTCGCAACTCTGACTTTATATCTCGCAATTCTGACTTTATATCTCGCAATTCTGACTTTATAACTCGCAATTCTGACTTTATATCACACAATTCTGACTTTATATCTCGCAATTCTGACTTTATAACTCGCAATTCTGACTTCATAACTCGCAATTCTGACTTTATATCTCGCAATTCTGACTTTATATCACTCAATTCTGACTTTATATCTCGCAATTCTGACTTTATAACTCGCAATTCTGACTTTATATCACACAATTCTGACTTTATATCTCGCAATTCTGACTTTATAACTCGCAATTCTGACTTTATAACTCGCAATTCTGACTTTATATCACACAACTCTGACTTTATAACTCGCAATTCTGACTTTATATCTCGCAATTCTGACTTTATATCACTCAATTCTGACTTTATATCTCGCAATTCTGACTTTATAACTCGCAATTCTGACTTTATAACTCGCAATTCTGACTTTATATCACACAATTCTGACTTTATAACTCGCAATTCTGACTTTATATCTCGCAATTCTGACTTTATATCTCGCAATTCTGACTTTATAACTCGCAACTCTGACTTTATAACTCGCAACTCTGACTTTATATCTCGCAATTCTGACTTTATATCTCGCAATTCTGACTTTATAACTCGCAATTCTGACTTTATATCACACAATTCTGACTTTATATCTCGCAATTCTGACTTTATAACTCGCAATTCTGACTTCATAACTCGCAATTCTGACTTTATATCTCGCAATTCTGACTTTATATCACTCAATTCTGACTTTATATCTCGCAATTCTGACTTTATAACTCGCAATTCTGACTTTATAACTCGCAATTCTGACTTTATATCTCGCAATTCTGACTTTATAACTCGCAATTCTGACTTTATATCTCGCAACTCTGACTTTATAACTCGCAACTCTGACTTTATAACTCGCAACTCTGACTTTATATCTCGCAATTCTGACTTTATATAAGACAATACATCAAAATATTTCTTCTCAGGAGGCAGCTTTGTCACTTTTTTTGCATCCTTGTCTCAAGAATATATGATTGTATTGTTTTCTTCATAGCTGATTTGAATAATTTGATAATATTGACCGTGTGCAGAGTGGCAGGTTTAATGCTTCTGTGCAGCATAAAAATGCTTAACTCCCTCATAACTCATGTTCGAGCTTCACCTTCTCTCTCTCTCTGTGTCTTGATGTGGCTGATGGTAGTAAAGTTAAATGACACCATCATGAGGCTTCATTCATCATTTCAGGAGCCCTTTAATCAGTGTCAATGTGGGTTACAACTACAGCATGAGATTTATAAAGCTGCAGACGTCCCACACAGGTTGAAAAGTTCATGTGCACCTCTGAAGATGATCCACAGATTCTGAATGAGCAGCGCTTCAGATGTTGGACTGAAGACAGGTGAGTGTCTCGCCCTCAGAGGTCAGCTGGAGAGTGTATGTGTGTGTGTGTGTGTGTGTGTGTGTGTGTGTGGGTGGGCCAGTGGTGGGCCACGCAATGCGCTCAGAAAGGCTTTTTGTTAGACTGGTAGTGCTCTGACATTCACATGATGTTTAGAAACCGTTCTGTTTGAATAAATCTGAATTCTTAAACTGTTTATGATGCGCTGAACTGAAGCTCATAGAGGACGATTCACATCTGAACAATTCAATCGACTGCAGACGCTTTCAGACAGACTGATTTTGTTCTTTGAGTCACGATGTTGCGTGAGATTTCTCAGCGCTGACGCTCTTGTAAATCATAATTGAACAGTAGTAATGCAAAGAATGAGCTCAAACATTCTGTTTTTGATTTCAGAGTCTGTAGTGCCAAGAGAGAGAGAGAGAGAGAGAGAGAGAGAGAGTCCATAACTGCTGGCCAGATCACCTCACACACTCTCTCTCTCTCTCTCTCTGGAGTGGACTGCAACTCTATTTTTGTGTAAGCTGATATATGATCAGTTCAGTTCAATTGTATAGCAAATGTCTAAAGCAACTTACAAATGAGGAACATCACTTGTAATTTGTGATGTTGACATGCAAAAAAAGAGCCAGAGAACTGACACATCTTCGGTTTGTCTTTTGCTTGTGTTTTCTGTTGCTGTGTTCCTTTGTTCAGTTTCCCACCACTCATTTGTTCCCATGATTATGTCTTTAGTTAATTATCTGGTTTCTGGTTCCTATTTAAGCTGCACCCTTGTCTGCACTCTTTGTCTAGTCACTGTTATGTTAAGATGTGTTTGCACTGCCTGGTTGCCTGCTTTTTGAGTTAGATGCAGACCATAACAAGCACTCAAGGATGGATTACAGCATTGCCAATGCCTTCAGAGAATGATGTTCCCAAGTCTGTGCCAGTGAGAAGAACTCCAGAGTTTGTTTCAGTTCACTCCAGTGTGGGTTTCAACCCCTGAGCCCAAAATAAGGTACCAGTTATCAATGTAAAGCTGCTTTGACACAATACATTGTAAAAAGCGCTATACAAATAAAGGTGACTTGACTTGACTTATGATATTAAACAAAGCCCAGCTTTCAAACTGAGTAGTTTTTTAAGAAATTCGAACAATAAAAAGCGTTTTTTTTGGCTCTTTAATGTGTCGTGACAGATCGCTGTAGCGCCTCAGCTCAAGCGGCTCGTGAACCGATCATCTCTTCCTACTAGTTCATTTATAGCATCAAATAAACATGAATGAACATCAGAAGGAATGTTGTTTCAAACGCGGAAAGACGTCAATACACACCATTTTTTAAGTTTAACTCCACCGAGGTTAATCTTCTAATGCTGCGTTCACACCAAACGCGAATCGCGCGTCAAATTCGCTCTATTCGCGCGTCTAAACAAAGTGTGTTCAGACGCGAATTCGCATCATGGGAAGGGCTTCTGCCTGGCGTGCTGCCCAGTGTATTTGCCGGCCTCCTTGCTAGATAATGGCAGATATGGATGTAAGGCAGGCTAGTATCAACAGCTAAAATCATGCAAAGCATATTACAACTAACCAGATTTCCTCGCTTATCCTCTTCCAGGCAAGGTCCTTTTTATTCCTGTCTCCATAAAAATATGATGACACATCATAGAGCTCAGGGTGGCCACACACAGCGACTATTAATTTGTCCTCCATCTTTGTTCTCGTCTACACCGCTGATAACATCATAAACATGTGACTACCAAAGCAGAGTCTCTGATTGGTTAACGCGCCGCGAATATTCGCCAATGTTCGGATTTTTCAACTCGAGCGTCTAGGGGGTCAGACGCTTGATTCGTGCCGCAGGACGTCTAGACGCGCATTTACATTGACTTAACATGTATATCAGTCGCCCCAGACATGTTCGGTGTGAACGCAGCATAACTCCTGACTGCTTTGTCGGACAAAATGGCGGATTCGGTGTTCTGATTGGTTAGATCGTTTGTCAGTCAAACTCCAGGCGAAGGGTCAATTGGTCAAGAAGTACCACACTGTAAAAAGGATTGTTGGTTTTACTTAAAAAAGTAAGTTACCTGGTGAAATTTGCGTTAATACAATGCAGGCGATTGGTTTAATCAACAAAAACTCAAAATATATGTTATCTGAACCACATTAATTATTGAAGTTGATTTGACAAAAGAAAAAATGTTCTGAGAACAAATCCTGAAAATATATATATATATATTTTTTTTTTACAGTGAGAGCAACAGAGGATTGAAAAAAAAGGTTTGTTTTCACAGTAATGCCATAGAAGAATCATTTTTGGTTCCTCAAAGAACCTTTCAGTGATCAGTTCTTAAAAGAACCATTTTTTTTTCTTAGTGTGAAGAACATTTTAATGATCTAAAGAACGTTTTTCCGCTATACAGAACCTTTTTTTTGCAAAGGAAAGGTGGATGTTAAAGGTTCTTCATGGAACCATCGATCCCAATAAAGAGTGTAGTATATACAAATATATTCATAGTACAGTATAGGTGAAGTTTAGAAGAGACTGATTGAGAGGATCCAGTGTTTTTCCTGAAGCCGAGTGGATGTCTGTTCTCTGCTAAAGACAGAATCGCTGCCAGACGGCATGTCCATCAAACGCATGTGTTTGGGTGGGTGATGCGAGGCTCCTGTCATCATCAGTGTGATGTAATGCTTTGACCCGTGAGCTGTGCGGTCCGCTCGCTTTATTTCAGCAATCGCTATCATGAACTGTGTGAACTATCATGAACTCGTCTGCACTGGAGCTGCACATGTGTGTGTGTGTGTGTGAGATAACAGATGTGGTTTTATGCCTGAGCTGAAGAAAAGATTGTTGCTAAATGGAAATGTGATTATCAACATATCATCTACTGTATATGTAAGTGATGTCCGAATAGGGGATATTTGCTGTTAATGACGCTACAAGTTCAACTGAAACATCAAAATATTTGATATTTTTTAAATATTTTTAAATATGAGGAAAGAACAAAACACTAAACAGGGTGTTTATCTGACAAAATTGTTTGGCAAAAAAAGGCAAAATACAGCTGCAAGTTTATTTTATATGCAAAAAAAAAATGCATATAAAAACAAAAGCTGACAGGAAAAAGCATACATATCAGTTATTAATATTTCACTGTTTCTTGTTTTTGCATGTGTAACGTTGAGTCAGAGGATGAAGAAGATAGACGAAATCATTCAAATTGAAATGTTATTTATTAATCAAATCCAAGAGTGATGAAACACAAATGAAACAGCATGTAAAACACAACAACACCAGGCAGAGCTGAAGGGCTTATAAACTCAACATAATGAAACTGAACACAAACAGGTGTGATCTAATTAATGAGTAACCAAGGAGTAACAAACTAGTGGCGGGAAACTAAGAAGAACAAGGGAAAACTAACTAAGGTAGACTAAACAGCGACTGAAAACAATGAAAATGATACCCAAACTGAGCATAACTGTGACAGCATGTGTTTTGTAAGACAGTCTGGACAAAAATGATGTCGGCATGTTTCATTGCATTATTATCAGTCGCAATGTGATTACAAAATATTTAATATTTTAATAAAGGGTGAAGATGTCATCTTATTTAATGCAGTTTAGATTTAATGTAAAACTTTTTAGTGTGCAGTCCAAAAAATGATTTTTCGATGCTGTTCACTTTATTTAAACAACTTATTTTAATTCAACATCATTGTATTAGGTTTCTGGTTCAAATGTTGAACTGACTTGAAACGATTACTTTTTGACTTAACTTGATGTTTTTATAATAAAATAACATGTTTCAATCAAGTTAACTCAACCAGGACTCAATCAAACAGGACTTTGACTTCCCATCATGCTTTGCAAAGGGGCTGATTTGGGTAAATGTTGAAATAAAGTGTTATTTTAAGCAGTTTTTTAGCAACATTAGAAAATGGAGAGACTTTTTAATGTTTACTGTTCTATTATGTTGGTTTTTAAAAGTTTCTGTTATGTTAATAGTTTTGGGGTTACCATTGTGGTGAAGTGTAGAACATATGCTTGGGTTAGCTAACAACAATTAAAGTTGTTTTAATAATAAAAACAACTATTTTGGGCATGCCATAGATGGAATAAAACCATCTTCTGGCTAACACCTAACAATATTTACAGTGTAAAGATTTAGTAAAAGTTGTGAAAATTGATCTTGAACTAAACAATTAAACTGTATTATTTGTTTTCATTTCTGTTTGATATTAATTTTAGGATAATTAAACTTAATGGTTTTGGACAAAATTAAGAATGTTGACCTGGTTCAACTAAATAGCGTTGAGTTAAAGGATTAGTCCACTTTTAGATACATTTTTCCTGATAATTTACTCACCTCCATGTCATTCAAGATGTTCATGTCTTTCTTTCTTCAGTCGAAAAGAAAAGAGGAAAACATTCCAGGATTTTTCTCCATATAGTGGACTTCACTGGGGTTCAACGGGTTGAAGGTCCAAATGTCAGTTTCAGTGCAGCTTCAAAGAGCTCTACATGATCCCAGATGTGGAATAAGAGTCTTATCTAGAGAAACCATTGTCAATTTTCTAAAAAAAATAAATAAATTTATACATTTTAACCATAAATGCTCATCTTGAACTAGTTTTCTTCTTCTTCTCTATTAGAATTCCAGCAGTGTAGACACTGCTAAGTGTATTACTGCCCTCCACAGGTCAAACTTTGAACGAAATTGTCATATACAATATGCTAGTGCAAGTATATAACAATAAGTCCAGTGAAGTCCACTATATGGAGAAAAATCCTGGAATTTTTTCATCAAAAACCTTGATTTATTTTCAACTGAAGAGAGAAAGACATGAACATCTTGGATGATATGGAGGTGAGTAAATTATCAGGAAATTTTAATTTGAAAGTGAACTAATCCTTTAACCTTATGTAATAAATTTAAGTTAACTGACATAAATAACGTTAATTAAATGCAAAATAACCAAGTTACGTGGAACCTGTTGACATAAAAAAAATTAAGTAAATCCAACGTATTATTTTTTTGAGTGTTTTTGGTTTAGTCTATAGTATTTTTACAGTATCTCTGTATACAAAAACAATAACAGTCTGTCCTCACTTATATAGTTAAGTGTGTGTGTGTGTGTGTGCACCTCTCTAATTGCTCCTCACATCTGTTCACAGTTCGCATGCAAAGGTGTAATTTGCAGACTCTTGCATCTGCTCCGAGTGTCTGTGTGGAGCTGCAGGATCTGCATGTCATCATGGCATGATATTATCATCCGTTCTCTCTCTCTCTTTCGCTCAGGGCAGATGATTCTCTGTCGTGGCCACACAGACTGTGCCCCCCCACCTCGGGTAAACACGACTGATTATCCAACAGTAAATCAGAGCTGGATTTTTTTTGTTCTGGTGGGAAGTGGGAAACGGTCCCGGAGGGATTTGGAGGACCACAGCGCAGCTTTACACGACACTCGGCTGCAGGTCTCAAGGAGAATCTGGTCATGTTGACCTGCTGTTACTAATGTCTCAAAGCCGTTCATCTTTCAGAAGCGTTCTCTCGCTGAGCACATGTGGAGCTGTTTTCTGTTGTTTTCCAGTGATGGTCAGTCAGGGCAGACCTGCTGAAACTCACTTGAGATTCATTAGAGCTTGGCTGAGAACGCCGTTGGCAAAGACTTCAATATCTACGTCCATAACAATAGTTTTATGCTTTAACTTGCATAATCATGTCTCATTACTCACATTACATCATCTTTTACACCTGCACACAATCCGTCCTGGAGTTACGGAGAGTTTGTGTCAGAGGTGAAAAACAGTTTACAGTTTCCATGGTCAAATGTGAGCAAAGTGCCAGATGATGATAGGCTGTAATTTGTGTGATAATATTTACTTCAGACAGTCGGCCCACTGAAAGACAGAGAATGATATTATGATCTTATTGTTCCAGTGGACTGATGTTCTTCTTTTTCCTCACAGCTTCAGCTTTTCATTGCAAACAGCGACATGAAGGTCTTTATGAGTGAACATCTGTATCTGGTAAACATCGCAAACACATCAGACTCACTTCACCTGCATCATGTCACATCAGATTCTCAAAGTCGAATGACTGTCTCTGCATCTGATTCGAGTGTATTCTAATGATTTGATGAGAAAAAGGCTTGATATAGTGAGGACATCAGAGCATCTGCGTGAATGTGTGTGAACTTCATTTCATTATGTGAAGGACAACATGTTCTCAAAAATATAATAGATCCTCTCAAAGGAATAGTTCAGGAAAAAAAACAACATTCTGTCATCATTAATTCACCCTCATGTTGAAAAGGAGGTACAAAAGGAGATAGAAAAAACACCAGCAAATTAAGAAAACATCTTCATCAGTTTGACAACACATGTGCTGCAAATACTCACAAAGCAACCAAATACAGAAATGCGCTGCAAATACTCACAACGCAACCAAATACAGAAACACTGCAAATACTCACAACGCAACCAAATACAGAAATGCGCTGCAAATACTCACAAAGCAACCAAATACAGAAATGCGCTGCAAATACTCAAAAAGCAACCAAATTCAGAAACTTGCAGCAAATACTCAAAATGCAACCAAATACAGAAACGCGCCACAAATGCTTACAACGCAACCAAATTCAGAAACTTGCAGCCAATACTCACAAAGCAACCAAATATAGAAACACTGCAAATACTCACAAAGCAACCAAATATAGAAACACTGCAAATACTCACAAAGCAACCAAATATAGAAACACTGCAAATACTCACAAAGCAACCAAATACAGAAACGCTGCAAATAAACACAACGCAACCAAATACAGAAACACTGCAAATACTCACAACGCAACCAAATACAGAAATGCGCTGCAAATACTCACAAAGCAACCAAATACAGAAACGCTGCAAATAAACACAACGCAACCAAATACAGAAACACTGCAAATACTCACAACGCAACCAAATACAGAAATGCGCTGCAAATACTCACAAACAGGGCTTGACATTAACTTTTTTGCTCACCAGCCACTGTGGCTAGTGGTTTTCCAAAGTTACTAGCCACTCAGCATTTTCACTGGCCACAATTTTGATGTTGGTAAATTACATTTTATATGATTAAAGTTGACTTTGTTATGCTTAAATTACTTTATTTTGAGTCATTTTACTTGATTTAGAAGATTTAAAACCCTTCCAAACTTTTAAATGCAGATTGACCACCCAAATCAAGACTACATTGTATATCAGCTGGTATGTACAGGTGGGCAAGAGGTGGACAATATGAGCATGGGCTAATATGAGAAATTGTGTTAGGCTATATAAAAGAACAAAGAAGCAAATTACAAAAACAATAGTACATTAAAAAATAATCTTTTTTCAGATACAGTAGGTTTATTTAACATATAGCCTACATTTATTTAACATATTTTGTTGTTTGATTAACATTAATGACAGACAGGTAGGCCTATTTAATTGGGCTGCTGAATGCATGGACGTAACTGACGCATATCCAGTTATTACCCACCTGTTTACGTCCACTTAAGCCATAACCGACTGTATTCACGCGAGATACTCCACACGATGGACATTTAGACATCTGTGTGTACATGTATTTTACTATTCAGGCGCGAGGAGAACTGATCGCGCACGCGACAGAGCGCTTCTGTTGTGTGTCATTCAGCGCAATTCCGCCTATCCCTCCTTCACTAACTGCACGTAAATAACGAATTGTGTGATTGGATTGTAATTTTGTGCTACAACGATCTTCGACGATCATTTGGCTGTAAACTGAAATTATATTCAACCCGCCAAAGTGGCTAGTGAGAGTGGCTGTCTTACCCGCCACAGCTGAAATCTACCCGCATTTGGCGGGTTGGCGGGTGTTAATGTCAAGCCCTGCTCACAAAGCAACCAAATATAGAAACACTGCAAATACTCACAAAGCAACCAAATACAGAAACACACTGCAAATACTCACAAAGCAACCAAATATAGAAACACTGCAAATACTCACAAAGCAACCAAATACAGAAACACACTGCAAATACTCACAAAGCAACCAAATATAGAAACACTGCAAATACTCACAAAGCAACCAAATACAGAAACACACTGCAAATACTCACAACGCAACCAAATACAGAAACTTGCAGCCAATACTCACAAAGCAACCAAATATAGAAACACTGCAAATACTCACAAAGCAACCAAATATAGAAACACTGCAAATACTCACAAAGCAACCAAATACAGAAACACACTGCAAATACTCACAACACAACCAAATACAGAAACACACTGCAAATACTCACAAAGCAACCAAACACAGAAACACTGCAAATACTCACAAAGCAACCAAATTCAGAAACACTGCAAATACTCACAAAGCAACCAAATACAGAAACACACTGCAAATACTCACAACGCAACCAAATACAGAAACACTGCAAATACTCACAACGCAACCAAATACAGAAACACTGCAAATACTCACAACGCAACCAAATACAGAAACACTGCAAATACTCACAAAGCAACCAAATACAGAAATGCGCTGCAAATACTCACAACGCAACCAAATACAGAAACACTGCAAATACTCACAAAGCAACCAAATACAGAAACACACTGCAAATACTCACAAAGCAACCAAATATAGAAACACTGCAAATACTCACAAAGCAGCCAAATACAGAAACACACTGCAAATACTCACAAAGCAACCAAATATAGAAACACTGCAAATACTCACAAAGCAACCAAATATAGAAACACTGCAAATACTCACAAAGCAACCAAATACAGAAACACACTGCAAATACTCACAACGCAACCAAATACAGAAACTTGCAGCCAATACTCACAAAGCAACCAAATATAGAAACACTGCAAATACTCACAAAGCAACCAAATACAGAAACACACTGCAAATACTCACAACACAACCAAATACAGAAACACACTGCAAATACTCACAAAGCAACCAAACACAGAAACACTGCAAATACTCACAAAGCAACCATATTCAGAAACACTGCAAATACTCACAAAGCAACCAAATACAGAAACGCGCTGCAAATGCTTACAATGCAACCAAATACAGAAACACTGCAAATACTCAAAATGCAACAAAATACAGAAATGTGCCGCAAACACTTGCAACGCAACCAAATACAGAAACTTGCAGCCAATACTCACAAAGCAACCAAATACAGAAACACACTGCAAATACTCACAACGCAACCAAATACAGAAACACTGCAAATACTCACAACGCAACCAAATACAGAAACACTGCAAATACTCACAACGCCACCAAATACAGAAACACTGCAAATACTCACAAAGCAACCAAATACAGAAACACACTGAAAATACTCACAAAGCAACCAAATACAGAAACACACTGCAAATACTCACAACGCAACCAAATACAGAAACACACTGCAAATACTCACAAAGCAACCAAATACAGAAACACTGCAAATACTCACAACGCAACCAAATACAGAAACACTGCAAATACTCACAACGCAACCAAATACAGAAACACACTGCAAATACTCACAAAGCAACCAAATATAGAAACACTGCAAATACTCACAAAGCAACCAAATACAGAAACACACTGCAAATACTCACAAAGCAACCAAATATAGAAACACTGCAAATACTCACAAAGCAACCAAATATAGAAACACTGCAAATACTCACAAAGCAACCAAATACAGAAACACACTGCAAATACTCACAACGCAACCAAATACAGAAACTTGCAGCCAATACTCACAAAGCAACCAAATATAGAAACACTGCAAATACTCACAAAGCAACCAAATACAGAAACACACTGCAAATACTCACAACACAACCAAATACAGAAACACACTGCAAATACTCACAAAGCAACCAAACACAGAAACACTGCAAATACTCACAAAGCAACCATATTCAGAAACACTGCAAATACTCACAAAGCAACCAAATACAGAAACGCGCTGCAAATGCTTACAATGCAACCAAATACAGAAACACTGCAAATACTCAAAATGCAACAAAATACAGAAATGTGCCGCAAACACTTGCACACTGCAAATACTCACAAAGCAACCAAATACAGAAACACTGCAAATACTCACAACGCAACCAAATACAGAAACACTGCAAATACTCACAACGCAACCAAATACAGAAACACACTGCAAATACTCACAAAGCAACCAAATACAGAAACACACTGCAAATACTCACAAAGCAACCAAATATAGAAACACTGCAAATACTCACAAAGCAACCAAATATAGAAACACTGCAAATACTCACAAAGCAACCAAATACAGAAACACACTGCAAATACTCACAACGCAACCAAATACAGAAACTTGCAGCCAATACTCACAAAGCAACCAAATATAGAAACACTGCAAATACTCACAAAGCAACCAAATACAGAAACACACTGCAAATACTCACAACACAACCAAATACAGAAACACACTGCAAATACTCACAAAGCAACCAAACACAGAAACACTGCAAATACTCACAAAGCAACCATATTCAGAAACACTGCAAATACTCACAAAGCAACCAAATACAGAAACGCGCTGCAAATGCTTACAATGCAACCAAATACAGAAACACTGCAAATACTCAAAATGCAACAAAATACAGAAATGTGCCGCAAACACTTGCAACGCAACCAAATACAGAAACTTGCAGCCAATACTCACAAAGCAACCAAATACAGAAACACTGCAAATACTCACAACGCAACCAAATACAGAAACACTGCAAATACTCACAACGCAACCAAATACAGAAACACTGCAAATACTCACAAAGCAACCAAATACAGAAACACACTGAAAATACTCACAAAGCAACCAAATACAGAAACACACTGCAAATACTCACAACGCAACCAAATACAGAAACACACTGCAAATACTCACAAAGCAACCAAATACAGAAACACTGCAAATACTCACAATGCAACCAAATACAGAAACACTGCAAATACTCACAACGCAACCAAATACAGAAACACACTGCAAATACTCACAACGCAACCAAATACAGAAACACTGCAAATACTCACAAAGCAGCCAAATACAGAAACACTGCAAATACTCACAAAGCAACCAAATACAGAAACACTGCAAATACTCACAAAGCAACCAAATACAGAAACACTGCAAATACTCACAAAGCAACCAAATACAGAAACACTGCAAATACTCACAAAGCAACCAAATAGAAACACTGCAAATACTCAAAGCAACCAAATACAGAAACACTGCAAATACTCACAAAGCAACCAAATTCAGAAACACATCTTGGTTATGTGAATGTTAGAGAAAACATTAAGGGAATGTTTTCTAAATTTTATCATTTTTGAATCGTTACTTCTGAATGTTCTCTGAACCATCTGAAAAAATGTTTAAAACATTAAGCCTAGTGTCTTAATAAAATGTTTCAGAAAAACATTCCATGAATGACGTGTAAATAATATTTTTGTGCTGATGTTTTGAGAATGTTATTAAGGAACAGATAACTTTGAACAAACGTTACTGGAAGAATGTTTGTTCATAACTTCTGAGAACGTTTCCTTTTAGCTAGGTAAGGGACAGATGCTGTAAAAAGTCAGTAATCATAAATGAGTCTTAATTAAAAAAAAAGCTATAATGTCATAATGTGTATGAATGTAGTCTATAGGGTCTTCATCTCAATTTATAAACAATGGTAGTCTATGAGAGATGTGCATAAGTGTATGACATTGATGGATTCGGTCAGAAGTCTGATCTCTGTCTCCTCTCTTCTCAGTTTCTTTGAATAATTGTAAGAACAAGCCATCAGTCATAAGGCATCAATAATAATGCTGTGAGAAAAGATAGAAGGCTTGTCCCAGAAACTCTGTATGAGTGTGTGTGGCCTCATCGCATCCACATGGTTCGAGTCTGCGCGCGCGCATGTGGTTGCGTGCGAGACTCCAGCGGTGCGCGTGCTCTCAGGGCGTCTGGGGTTTGATGTGTAAAAAACAACCCCGTGGACTTAAATGAGTGTATAAAAGCAGAATCACGCGCAAGCCTTGTAAAAAGTAAAAACACAACATGTGTAGTCACGCATCCCGTTATGGTGACCGGAGGGGGGCTGCGCACGCTCCTCCGTGAGATCTAAAACTCTGTCTGACTTTTTTTAACCCATAAAATTACACGCACAGAGCAGCAGTGGATGCGTGCCAAAAATAAGTGAGGGTCAAAAACAGGCTTACATTAATGCTCATTAGCAGAGGCATAAAAATTTTATTGGAAAACTGACATTAAATGGGCGATAAAGTCTCATTTAGATGTGTTTGACAGCAGGACACATAAGTGTATGAAAGCCACATAAAAAACATGTTTTGATAAATCACAATAACATACAAAGTCATAATTGTGATATTAAAAAGTCAAAATTATAAGATAAGTCGAAATTATGACTTTCTGTGTCATAGTTATGAAAACTTTGAGTTTTAAGTCATAATTTCGACTTTTAGTGTCATAATTATGATTTATAAAACATTTTTTTCTTATGTGGTAGATATACACTTATATCCTACTATTCACTAGGCTAGATGTAGTTAGCAGCCAGTGATACCCAGGTGAAAAAATACTATAGTAATTTATAGTAAATACTATAGTGTTTTTGAACCATACTACAGTAAAGTACTTAATTATTATTGTGGTAATTCTGTAGTTGCTGTGATAATATAACAACTAATAGTAATATAAACAAATTATTTTACCCAATATTGTACTAAGTTTTCTACAACTTTATGGTATATTATACTACAATATACACTACAGTTTACTGTAGTAAAAACTAAAGTATACTACAGTATTTATTATAGTTTATCAGTTCACTATAGTTAATACTACATTATGCTGTAGCATTCATTAACAAAGTGTTGTAAATACTATAATATATACAGTATACTACAATTTACTATAGTATGGTTCAAAAACACTATAGTATTTTTCACACTATGCCAATAATACTAAATAATAATGTCTTAATACGTAACAATTCCCATTGATGCATATTGATTGATTTTGTGCACAAGTGTTAGAACAAAATTAATAAAGTCAAGAGAGAACGGTATTGACCTCCTCCAGATCCTTTGCACAAGGGCTCGTGGGTAATATTACCCGAAAAGCATGTGTGGATGGACTTTGAAAAGCTTCCAGACTGTAAATCATCCAGACACCTTTATCATACTATTTTCAGTGTAGCTTGCATGATTTGGGACGCACTAATTCTGGGCTGTTCCATCTGGCAGTGAGAAGAATTCCTAGTTTGTTTAGTCACAACCACAAGTGTTTAATTTAATTGTGTTTTTTATATGTGTCTGTTAATTACACAACAAATACTCTAATGAGCACACACAGGTGAGCAGCGCTTTGATCGCTTTCAGATTCCCAGGTGAACAAAACAGCATTTCAATAATATACTTAAAGTGCTCTATTTTCGTGCACTAATTTTGTACTTAATATACTAAAAAATTCTTCTTTAGTACTTCTTAAGATCATCTTAAGAACATCTAAGTGTACTCAACTGTGCTATTTGAGACAGCATGAAATATGAACTAAAATGTGCTTTTAATATACTCTGTATTTAAAAAATATATTTAGTTACCACTTGTAGCACACTATGGGTTCAAATGTACTATAAGTAAATACATTTTTTTAAAAACAGAGATAGTATATTAAAAGCACATTTTAGTTCATATTTCATGCTGTCTCAAAATAGCCCAGTTGAGTACACTTAGATGTTCTTAAGAAGTACTAAAGAAGAACTTTTAGTATATTAAGTACAAAATTAGTGCATGAAAATAGAGCACTTTAAGTATATTATAGCAATGTACTTTTTTCACCTAGGTTTTCAGGTCATTTTACTAAGGCAAGCAAGTAAGTTTGAGATCCATGTTTTTTTCCCCCCTGATAGAATGAAATACAACAGCGCCACCTGTAGGTGAATGTGAGAGTTGTCAGGCTTTCCATTGATAGAGTGACATGAACTGAAATGATGATAATATTAAACTTTTAATATTAAACCTTTTTTAGCTTTGCATTACAAATAAACAAAATACATTAGTAAAACAGACATAAAGTAAGCATCAAGAGTAATAAAACATACAAAATACTCCATAGAACAAAATATTTAAGACAAACTAAATTAATTTCTATAAATTAATAACATCTTAACAAAAGCTTTCTATCCAGATTGCATCATGAAAAGGTCTGTTATAAAATTTCTGGTACAAATAGATTCCTGTCATGACAACTCTCTGAGTGTTTGGTCTTGGTGGAATAGATCTGCTACGCTTCTGCTGGTTATTGCTGCTTCTTAATGCTGACAACAATGGAAGCACTTGGGAGAGAACTGTCAGGAGACTTATTTCTTAGCACAAAAGAGGACAGTGGTACAAGAGGATTACCAAATCATTGTTTTAAGTGTGAAAATACAGCAAAAGTAACACAAAAATTCAAAATCAATGGAATAATCAGACCTTCATTTTAAGCTTTCATTTAGTGATGAGGGTTTTTTTTTTGTTAGACAAAGAGCAGGAGAAATACCAAGCGAGTGTCTCAGAGCCAGCAGAAGCTATGAAAAGAGTGACTGTTTATCTCACAGAGTAAGATGCAGCCTGCAGAAATGACATGCATGCACAGCAAAATCCCCAGAGTTAAATCAGCTCTGCTCAGAGTGCATATGATTCCTCTCTAAATAGTGTTAAAGTAACACTGAAGCAGAGTTAAAGTTAATGAGATAATTAAGCAACTAATAAGGCTGTGACTTAAGTCACTTGAAGTTCTTGTGTTTTTTCTTATTTCTTGAGTGATTCTGCTTGTTAACAGCAGGTGTTCATCACTAATGCGCAGTCATTACTATATTAATCGCTTAATTATCTCATTAAATTTAACTCTGCTTCAGTGTTATTTAGAGAGGGGCCATATGTACTCTGAGCAGAGTTGATTTAACTGTGGGATTTTTTTGCTGTGTGGTTGTTGTTCTCACTGGAACTACTACTGTAGCCAAAGCACAATAAAGTCAGTTAGCCATTTCCAAAGCCCATATTTACAAAATATAGATTCTAGGAATCAATACTCTGGTGTCATGAGACCAAATCAATCATTTTGTATCTAACAGCATCCAAAATATTCTGGTGTTGCTAGAGGAGGAGTACAGTGAGAAGTGCCTGGTTCCCACAGTAAAGTTCAGAGGTAGTAAAGCTCTTATATAGGGATGTGTGAGTGCTGAAGGTGTGAGGGAGTTGTGCTTTATCAATGCTGTCATGAATTCCAACACCACTGTGTAATTTGATACACAAACTTGAAACAGAAGATGTTTCCTCATTCCCTGCATTGTTGGGCATTTTTTCAACATGATAATGAGGTGAAAACCCTCCTGTGGACATGTATTGCACTCAATCTTAACACTCTTGAGCACCTGAGACGAGTTGAGCAACACTCCCCATTAAAGATCAGGGCATTTAAGGAGCTCATCATCCAGGACAGATGTGACAATTTGTCATGAACTTGTACACTCCGTGCCAAGAAGGGTCAGAGCAGTATATTCAAAATTATGGAGTGCATACTAAGTGCTATAATATTATACATTTGTTGAATTAAATCTAGGGTGTACTCATTTCTGCACTCCTTATTTTAAACAAAATTGGCTAATTTACTTATTTTATGGCAATTAATGATATATATATCTCAGTTTTTATTATGTTTAAAACATTTTAGTTTTGCCATCTTTCCATGAATTGTATTAGTGATTATAAAGGAAATACATATTTTGTATTTGTTCATAGGGGGTGTACTCATTTATGCTGTATACTGTGTAAGTCACACCCTATAAAGGCATGAAGTGTGTAAGTGCACACTTGTGTGGGTCCGGCCCATCAGATAATATCAGAAATCCTATAGTTTGTGTCTGTGAAATCTCTGAACTCAATGGCTGGTTTATGTTTTCTGTGCCAGTAATTCTAGGGTTGTTTTGAAGAATAGTGAGAACAGTATTGTTTTGTGGGATGTATGGGTTGGGTTAAAAATAGAGCTTTCTTTTCATGAATTCACAGAACACAATGACATCATTAATTTTGGGAAAATGTACAAAACAAATCTGAGCTTTACAATGCTGGGTGTCACATCAGTGTCATGTTTAAGGTTAAGTGTTGCTTGGTGTTGGTGATAATGAAGGAATCACATGCTTGATTATTGTCTAAATCACATTGCAACAGCGACTCGGGTCAATTTGACTTATGACAAATGACAAAACTGACTTTATTAAAGGGTTAGTTCACCCAAAAATGAAAATTATGTCATTTATTATTCTCCCTCATGTCGTTCCACACCCGTGAGACCTTCGTTCATCTTCAGAACACAAATTAAGATATTTTTGATGAAATCCGATGGCTCAGTGAGGCCTGCATAGCCAGCAATGACAAGATCCATTAATGTACTAAAAACATATTTAAATCAGGTCATGTGAGTACAGTGGTTCAATATTAATATTATAAAGTGAAGAATATTTTTGGTGCGCCAAAAAAAACAAAATAACAACTTATTTAGTGATGGCAGATTTCAAAACACTGCTTCAGGAAGCTTCGGAGCGTTATGAATCAGCGTGTCGAATCATGATTCGGAGCGCCAAAGTCACGTGATTTCAGCCGTTGGTGGTTTGACACGCGATCCGAATCATGATTCGACACAAAAGATGTGTGGATTGACATGAGGGTGAGTAATAAATGACAGAATTTTAATTTTTGGGTGAATTAACCCTTTAATAAATGTTCTTCGTTGTAAACAATTCAGAAAAAAGAAAAACAATTTTGTTTCTGAGACACCATTTCGTTCAGTTGGCGTAAGGCTGCAAACATTAATACTAGCCAATAATACTGTAGTCTAATTATGTTTCCACAATCCAATAATGGACAAAATTAGGTCATATCCTACATAAATTCCCTGGTCTCTCTCTCTCTGAAATATATCAGATTATTTCAGCTCTAAACTGCAACTTTGCTCATTTTTTCATCAGATTAATTTATTATATCTATTTATTATTTATATATATTTATTATTATATATTTTTAGGCTTCAGGATTGTTTTGTATAAAGATGATTCTCAACTATGTTATGAAAGATATAATGGAATTAATTGATATGCCATTTTATTTTATGCAATATGTGGGTAAAATAGTCATGCATTTTCCCATTCAATACAATGCATCTATACGCTGTATCTAATTTGCATATTATTGTGTCCTTGGAGCAAAAGAAGTGAAATAATGGGAGTAAAAATTGGCAACATTTTCATAATAATATCTAATAATTAATAGGAATATTTATATATAATTTCTTTCCCTATTCACTTCTTGTATCTCCTAAAATAAACATGATTTTTTGTTGTTTTTGTTTCATACTCTCACGCGCCCCCTAACGGCAGAGCGGCGCAATTACAGAAACGCATGTCCGTAATGACCCTCGGCGGCTCCCGTCCCAGATGAGTGTCAGTCAGTCAATCAGTCAGTGACGGACATCAGAACTGGAGCAGCACCGGATCATGCTTGAGCTCACGGTCTCCTGACAGCTGCACGCGGCTCGGTTCCGGTGTCAGCGTGCGAGATGGATGCTGGCGAGAGGAAGGTAACTCCGTTTGACGATACACGGACGCGACTAACAGCCGCTGGCCTCACATTAGCTTTAGCATTAGCAGCGCTCGCGCGATTAAAGTCCAAAACGGCAAAATGACGGATTGTTATTGTGATCAAACACTCACATGTGTGTGATACGAGCGTTTTATGTGTGTTCGTGTGTGTGTTAGTTGTGTATATCAGAGCTGGCGCGATGCTGAGAGCGAAGCGACGCGTCAAAACAATGACGCCCCTGTTATAATCAATGAAACAAAACTGGATCCATTTCAGTGATTAATCAAATATTTACGAACACGTCGATTGTTATTAAAGCGCAATATTCGCGCAGCGTCTGTGTGAGTATAATCCACTTATTAAAATACCATGGTAATACTAGTAAATATTATGGCTCATGTATACGGAGTCATTTATTACCATGGTATATGTCAAAGTACTATGGTACTTCCAGCACAGTGCTGTAGTGATTATTGACCTGCTTATGAAGATTATTGATCTGTAAATGATTGACACTCATAGAAACAATAACAGACTGTGTTTGGATCAAGTAAACATTCATAAGAACAGATTTGATGTGATTAATAGAGTTTGTTTTCTGTTTATAATAACTGAGGTGATTGATGTTTGTGAGTGATATTACTGTGACTGGGATATTGTGCGTACTATTACATGATTTTGATAGTTTCTGTGATATTACTGTGAGTGATCGTACAGTAACTGATAGTCTAGTGACTGTGATATTACTGTGATCGTACAGTAACTGATAGTATAGTGACTGTGATATTACATGACTGATCGTACAGTCACTTTAATAGTATAGTGACTGATATTACGTGAATGTGATCGTACAGTAACTTTGATAGTAAAGTGACTGATATTACGTGACTGTGATTGTACAGTGACTGTGATATTACTTGACTGATCGTACAGTAACTGACAGTATAGTGACTGATATTACGTGAATGTGATCATACAGTAACATAGTATAGTGACTGATATTATGTGAATGTGATCGTACAGTAACTGATAGTATAGTGACTGATATTACTGTGATCGTACAGTAACTGATAGTATAGTGACTGTGATATTACTGTGATCGTACAGTAACTGATAGTATAGTGACTGTGACATTAAATGACTGATCGTACAGTCACTTTAATAGTATAGTGACTGATATTACGTGAATGTGATCGTACAGTAACTTTGATAGTAAAGTGACTGATATTACGTGACTGTGATTGTACAGTGACTGTGATATTACTTGACTGATCGTACAGTAACTGACAGTATAGTGACTGATATTACGTGAATGTGATCATACAGTAACATAGTATAGTGACTGATATTATGTGAATGTGATCGTACAGTAACTGATAGTATAGTGACTGATATTACTGTGATCGTACAGTAACTGATAGTATAGTGACTGTGATATTACATGACTGATCGTACAGTAACTGACAGTATAGTGACTGATATTACGTGAATGTGATCATACAGTAACATAGTATAGTGATTGATATTATGTGAATGTGATCGTACAGTAACTGATAGTATAGTGACTGATATTACATGACTGATCGTACAGTAACTGACAGTATAGTGACTGATATTACGTGAATGTGATCATACAGTAACATAGTATAGTGACTGATATTACATGACTGTGATTGTACAGTAACTGATAGTATAGTGACTGATATTACATGAATGTGATTGTACAGTAACTGATAGTATAGTGACTGTGATATTACTGTGATCGTTCAGTAACTTTAATAGTAAAGCGACTGTGATATTACATGACTGATAGTACAGTCACTTTGATAGTATAGTGACTGATATTACTTGAATGTGATCGTACAGTAACTGATAGTATAGTGACTGTGATATTACTGTGATCGTTCAGTAACTTTAATAGTAAAGTGACTGATATTACATGACTGATCGTACAGTAACATAGTATAGTGACTTATATTATGTGAATGTGATCGTACTGTAACTGATAGTATAGCGACTGATATTACATGACTGATCGTACAGTAACTGATAGTATAGTGACTGATATTACGTGAATGTGATCATTCAGTAACTTTAATAGTAAAGCGACTGTGATATTACATGACTGATAGTACAGTCACTTTGATAGTATAGTGACTGATATTACTTGAATGTGATCGTACAGTAACTGATAGTATAGTGACTGTGATATTACTGTGATCGTTCAGTAACTTTAATAGTAAATTGACTGATATTACATGACTGATCGTACAGTAACTGATAGTATAGTGACTGTGATATTACTGTGATCGTACAGTAACTGATAGTATAGTGACTGTGATATTACAACTGTGATCGTACAGTAACTGATAGTATAGTGACTGTGATATTACATGACTGATAGTACAGTCACTTTGATAGTAAATTGACTGATATTACATGACTGATCGTACAGTAACTGATAGTATAGTGACTGTGATATTACTGTGATCGTACAGTAACTGATAGTATAGTGACTGATATTACATGACTGATCGTACAGTAACTGATAGTATAGTGAATTATATTACATGACTGTGATCGTACAGTAACTTTGATAATATAGTGACTGTGATTTTATGTGACTGATTGTACAGTAACTGATAGTATAGTGACTGTGATATTACATGACTGTGATCGTACAGTAACTGACAGTATAGTGACTGATATTACATGACTGATCGTACAGTAACTGATAGTATAGTGAATTATATTACATGACTGTGATCGTACAGTAACTTTGATAATATAGTGACTGTGATTTTATGTGACTGATTGTACAGTAACTGATAGTATAGTGACTGTGATATTACATGACTGTGATCGTACAGTAACTGATAGTATAGTGACTGATATTACATGACTGATCGTACAGTAACTGATAGTATAGTGACTGATACTACAAATGTGATATTACATGACTGTGATTGTACAGTAACTTTGATAGTATAGTGACTGTGATATTACTGTGATCATACAGTAACTTTGATAGTATAGTGACTGATATTACGTGAATGTGATCGTACAGTAACGTTGATAGTATAGTGACTGATATTACTGTGATCATACAGTAACTTTGATATTACATGAATGTGATAGTACAGTAACTTTGATAGTATAGTGACTGATATTACGTGAATGTGATCGTACAGTAACTTTGATAGTATAGTGACTGATATTACTGTGATCGTACAGTAACTGATAGTATAGTGACTGATACTACAACTGTGATATTACATGACTGTGATCGTACAGTAACTTTGATAGTATAGTGACTGTGATATTACTGTGATCATACAGTAACTTTGATATTACATGAATGTGATCGTACAGTAACTTTGATAGTATAGTGACTGTGATATTACTGTGATCATACAGTAACTTTGATATTACATGAATGTGATCGTACAGTAACTTTGATATTACATGAATGTGATCATACAGTAACTGATAGTATAGTGACTGTGATATTACTGTGATCGTACAGTAACTGATAGTATAGTGACTGATACTACAACTGTGATATTACATGACTGTGATCGTACAGTAACTTTGATAGTATAGTGACTGTGATATTACTGTGATCATACAGTAACTTTGATATTACATGAATGTGATAGTACAGTGATAGTGATAGTGTGATAGTGCAGTAACTGTGAGTTTGGGTTCTTACTGATCATTTAGTCTGGATTGAAGTCTCATGTCATGTGTTTGGTGTGTGTGTGTGTGTGTGTGTGTGTGTGTGTGTGTGTGTGTGTTGCTGGTTTCTGCAGGCATCTGATCCATCAGGTTTTTCTGCATTGATCACATTCCTCGCGTGTCTGTGATGTTTTTGTCTGTCGTCAGATCAGTTTCTGTGTGTTTCTCCTTGTGTTCCTGTTCAGTTCTGTCCTATCAGAGCTTCTCATGTCAGTGAACTGTATCCGTGTGTTTGTGTTCTCAGAACAATGATGTTGTGTCCTGTTTGAGATTGACCCACACTTTCTCAGAAGTGTCAGTCCAGGTCCAAAAGTAGAAGTTTTTAATTTTCCTATTATTTGAATTAATGTATTTGTATTGCAAAACCTCTCGGTTTTTATTGTTATTTTAATTGGGTTATATTGGACTTAAGTGCATTGTAATGATGAAGATCCACTATGGAAATCGAGTTTGAGTCTCAATCCTAAAAACATCTTTACAACCAAAATACATACAGATCATAAAGTCATATCACCTTTATTTCTATAGCGCTTTATACAGTACTGAGTAATAAATGGGTAAATAACAGAATCAATGATGCAAACTTTATCAAACTTTACGTAAAAAGAATATAGTATCATTATAGAAAGCATTATAAGTTAAAAAATGGTGAGATGGAGTGACCCAAAATGATTCTTTCTGAATGATTCCATCTGTAGTCCCTCGGCCTGCCTGTCTGTCTCTCTTTTGTCTTTCTTCAGCACAAAACCCCTCTGTTTTCTACACACAGTCTTGAAACAGAAATGCTGAAAAGACAAAAGCGCCCTCCTCGCCCTCATTAGTTCAGCCCACATTGAGCAGACCACCGGCTCACGTTCATCCGTACTGGATCCGCTGCAGATCTCCTGCCGTTCGTGTGTTTCTTTATTAAAGTTTTAGGTTAATTTGATGTATTCATACACACCATACTCAAACACATTTTCCCATGTTTAAAGGGATAGACTGATCGTTCCAAGCCTGTGTGATTTTCTTCTACAAAAGAAATGTTTTGTAGGCTCAGAACGGCAGTAAATGATGCCAGAATGATCATTTGTGAATGAATTATCTCTGTGACTCTCACTTTAGAGTGTGTATTGTTAGTGTACTCTAATCTGTCCATACGTACTTCTTGTGTAATTATCTTAACGACAGCCGGCATCCTCACTTTAATCCCTGAGGATTATGTCACTAGTCTTGATCACATACATTTTATCTTTTCAGGAAACACATCTTTGCAGGATATTAATGTTTTGTAGTCGCGATAGGATGGTGTACATTTGGAGATGTGATTAGCAGCATGAACTGATGTTATTGTCAGAGATCTGATTGGACGAGAGAGCAGATGATGTAGATCTGCTCAGCTGTGTGTGATGTCACAATCGGAAGAGTGCACAAAGCTCCGCCCACCACCTACAGACGAACAATTGCTGCTATATACTATAACACACACTCCATTCACTCACGTACACACACACACACAGCATCAGATGTGTCTTTGTTTCTGATCAGAATGACTGTGTTTAATCAGGGAATCAGCATGTTGTTATTATTATTATTATATTTGTATATCTTTTCCATTCCATTATTATTATTATTATTTGGTTCTGTGCTTTATTTTCCCGTGATTTTGTGTTGTTTGATAATGTTGTGAAGAGGAAGTACAGCGTGTGCGTCACGTGACATTCTGCTGTTTAATCATTGACTCTTCCTGCTTCGTGACATGATTATGGGAATGATTTCTCTGCAGGAAGTTCACCTGAGATGTTCAGGAATGTGTGGAATGTGATGACGTCATGGTCACCTGACTCTAGATTCCTTTGGTTGTTTTGTTGTTGTGTCGTGCTGAAACAGAGCTGCCCTGAGGGAATCGTTCTGTCGTTTACTCTCCTGTACGATGTTTTTGATCATTTGATCGGTGACACGTTAAACCGTAAGACATGTGACCGCTGTGCTGGTGTGTGTGTGTGTGCGTGCTGACACCTGGCTCAGAATGCTGTTCTAGCACACTGTGTTTGCTGGTTCTGCAGTTTAAAGATATTGTCTGAATAAAACTCAAATATTAGTACTTTTTTTTTTTTTTTTTAAGTAAAAAATGCTAGTGAATGTTGTGTTTAAATACGTGTGTGTGTGTGTGTGTGTGTGTGTGTTTCAGGATGTGAAGCTCTCTGCTGAAGTGGAACCGTTTATCCCTCAGAAGAAAGGTGTTGATGCTTCATTATTACCCATGAGTCTGTGCGGTGAGGGCGGAGCTGAGCCCACACAAATCCCCTCCTACCTGATCACCTGCTACCCCTTCGTACAGGAGAATCAGAGCAACAGGTACACACACACACAATTACATGCACACACAAACGCACACACACTCTCTCACACACACACACATGCATACGCACACTAACGGACACACACTCTCACACACACACACACACACACACAATTACATACACACAGAAACGCGCACACACTCTTACACACACAAATGGGCACATGCTCTCACACACTAAAATGCACTCACTCACACACACACACACACACACACACTCTCTCCCACACACACACACTCTCTCCCACACACACACACACACTCTCTCTCCCACACACACATGCTCACACACTCTTTCAAACTCACACACATTCTCACACACACACACACTCTTACAAACACACACACACTCGCACATGCACACACACACACTCACACACACACACACTCACAATTACATACACACAGAAACGCTCACACACACACACACATGCATACACACATAAATGGGCACACACTCTCTCTTACACACAAACACTCACACACACACACATTCACTCGTTCACGCACACTCTCTCTCTTGCACACACACACACACACACTCTCACGCACACATTCTCTCACACACATTCTCACACACACACACACACACACACACACACTCTCTCTCTCTCACAGACTTGTTTGACTATATCAGTGAGCTCATCTCATAGACCTCCACTGTTTTTCTAACCTGACCTCTGACCCTAAACCCTCACATAAACCTGTGTAAAACATTAGATTTAAATAGAAACATGATTTGGTCGATTTATAAGTGTATTTATAGATATGTATGTGTGTGTGTGTTTGTGTGTGTGATATCGCCTCCATTCCCAATGGACCCTGCTTGTTTTCCTTCCTGTTCACTTTGAATTGGAGGAAGTGCACACTTTGTGCCACTGTGTGTGTGTGTGTGTGTGTGTGTGTGTCACAGCTGAAGTGTCTTTTCTGTGTCACCAACATGTAACATGTTGTGTTTTAGAGAGATGTTGAAACCCAGACATCTTTGTTGTGTAGTTATGCAGCACATTGGTCAGTTAACTGTTGTTTTAATTGTACTTTATAAATATACCGCCTTTTTTTGCCTGTCTGCAGTCGGCAGCTGCCCATGTACAGCGGAGATCAGCGCTGGCAGCAGCTCAACCCGAGCCCCGGCGGGCCGTACCTGGCGTACCCCATCCTGTCGTCCCCTCAGCCGCCCGTCACCAGCGATTACGCCGCGTACTATCACGCCATCATGCCCACGCCCTGCCCTCCTGTCATGGGCTTCTACCAGCCCTTCCCGGCGCCGTACACGGGGCCCCTGCAGGCCGGAGTGCTGAACCCCGTATCCGACTGCAGCGAGAGGCCGCCGCAGGGCCAGACGCAGAGAGGAAGAGGCGTCTCACGAACCCCCATACTGCACAAGGTACGAGACGAGTCCTGAACCCACACGCTCAAGATGGCCTGTACATTTCAGACTAACGCTGATGTGTCGTTTACATCACTCACAGCAGCCGATGGTTCAGCCAATGAGAGCCAAGCGTCCTGTGATGCGGAGCGTGGCGGTACAGAAGGAGGTGTGTGCGGCCGGGCCTGATGGGAGGTCTAAGACGGTGCTGCTGGTGGATGCAGCACAGCAGACAGGTACTGAGCTGACCTTTGACCTTTAGTCCTGAACTAGTCATACTTGAACCCTGAACATCATGTGCTGTGTGTGTTTTCAGATTTCCCCGGCGAGGCGTCCGGAGGGGCGGTCAGATGTGCGTCGGATCAGGCGAGTCCTCAGCTGTGGAAGAATAAAGCTCGACGCAGGCGCACGTCGCAGCAGGAGTCGTCCAGCGAGCAGGGAGCCAGCGAGGCTGACATCGACAGCGACAGCGGCTACTGCAGCCCCAAACACAACCAGGGAGCTGCCAACACCTCCACCAATCAACACACGCCCGTGGCGGTACGTTCAGATTGTTCAGATCGAGGGTTGTTATGGTTGCTGTTTTCTCATCTGTTTGTATGTGTTTGTTTGCAGGCTGTGGACGCTGGCGTCATGACAGGTAAGATCTCTCACTCTCTCACCTGAACACTCATGAGCGACCGTAACATGATCAACATCTATCTATCTATCTATCTATCTAATCTATCTATCTCATAGTAACCACCCAGAACACCCTAGCAACTGCATAGCAACCACCCAGAACACCATGGCAACAGCATAGCAACCACACAGAACACCCTAGCAACCACATAGCAACACCTTAGCAACCACCTTGAGTACCCTAGTAACCGCATAGCAACACCCTAGCAACCAACCAGAATACCTTAGCAACCACATAGCAACACCCTAGCAACTGCATAGCAGCACCCTAGCAACCACCTCAAGTACCCTAGCAACCGCATAGCAACACCCTATTAACCAACCAGAATACCTTAGCAACTGCATAGCAACACCCTAGCAACCACCCCAAGTACCCTAGCAACCACCTGAGTACCTTAGCAACCGCATAGCAACACCTTAGCAACCACCCAGAGTACCTTAGGAACCGCATAGCAACACCCCAGCAACCACCCCAAGTACCTTAGCAACCACATAGCAAAAACCTAGCAACCATATAAAACCATTGCAACCATCTTGAGTACCCTTACTTAATCTAACTACTTTTTAGTTAACTACTTTTTAGTTAACTACTAATCTAACTACTAATTACTTACTAAAAAGCGTCTGCCAAATGAATAAATGTAATCTATCTACACCCTAGTAACCAACCAGAATACCTTAGCAACCACTCAGAGTACCCTAGCAACCACTTAGCAACACCTTAGCAACCACCCCGAGTACCTTAGCAACCGCATAGCAACATCTTAGCAACCACCCCTAGTACCTTAGCAACCGCATAGCAAAACCTTAGCAACTACCCCTAGTACCTTAGCAACCGCAAAGCAACACCTTCGCAACAACCTCAAGTACCCTAGCAACCGCATAGCAACACCTTTGCAACCATATAAAACCATTGCAACCACCTTGAATACCTATCTATCTAGATAGATAGATAGATAGATAGAACTACTTAACTAAAACTTAAACTTTCAAACTGAAAGCATTCCAACGTCAAGCTTTTAAAACTACTTCAAACTTTCTGGCTAGGCTTTTTCAAGCCAACTTAAAGTGTGTCTACAAACTTTACTCATCTAGTATCGTAACATGATCAAGGTCCTTGTGTTTGGTCAGTTCATGCCAAGAACCATAACTGTGACCATAAAGATTATAATTGCAATAATTGTTCAAACTTTAAGAGAAAATAACAATAACAGAGAAATTACATCATTGGAATCGCTTTCAGAGCCATTTTTATTTTTCAGCTGATGAATGAAATCATTGACAGCCAATCAGAATCCATCCAGGATTTTATTGTTATCATCATAATTGTCATTATAGTTATTGTTATAAGTATTGTTATTATCATAGTTATCGTAGTATAGTTGTTATCATTATAGCTATAGTTATTGTTATAATTATCATTATCATAATAGTTATTTTATTTGACATTATAGTAAGCATCATTATAGTTTTCATTGTAGTTATATTGTTATAGTTATTGTTCTTGGGGTAAACTGGCCTTTAAAAGCGTGTGTGTGTGTGTGTGTGTGTGTGTGTGTTCCAGCGGTCAGCTGGGGGAATGTTTCCTCACAGAAGCCGTGGACGGACAGGAACACACCGTTCCACAGAGGCAGCAGAACACCTGAGCAGAGGAGCTACACACAGGTACGTCTCGACTGGTCACATGACAGTATCGCTCTGATACCTGTGAGTTACTCTACATCATCTGACCCGCAGGACTTCCAGATGAATTTTGGAGGTCGTTCAGGAGGACAGAGGAGATCGACCCCTCCAGAGACCCCCAACACACACCTCACACCCGAGCCACTGTACTTTCAGGTACACACACACACACACACACACACACACACACACACACACACAGTATTATCTGTATTTATTGTGTTGTTTGTCTCTGTTTTTCCTGTTTTTCAGGATGAGGATGAGTTTCCTGATCTTGCCACAGGCGGCGCTGCTCAGCGGAATAAACCGGATCCAGTTCAACCCAAACTGCCCAAGAACCTGGTGAGTGTTTCACAGAAGCAGAGAGCACACATTCAAACTAAAGCAGCAGATTTATATTATTACAAATAGCGTCAGTTTCGCTTTCGTTTGGAAGTTCATCGTCAGTTTCTACTGTAAATCAGCTCTCAGTGTGTTCATGTTTTAACTCACGTCTGAGCCTAACGAACTGAACAGAAGAAATGAACCAGAGAAGATTTACATCTCAAAGAAGGCTGAGTTTTTGGGCCACACCCATTTATTGCATCATCATCACCAATGGTAGCTTGAAGGCGTATGCCAGATGGAGCGAACTTACCCAGAAAATTCACGTTTTGCCACACCAGTTTGTTCTTCGATTTCTCTTAAAGTTGATCAGGGGCTTAAACCTGTGTGTGTGTGTGTGTGTGCAGCTGGATAACCTCCCGGAGAATTCCCCCATAAGCATCGTGCAGACGCCCATCCCGATCACCAGCTCCGTGCCCAAGAGAGCCAAGAGTCAGAGGAAGAAAGCGCTGGCCGCCGCTCTGGCCACAGCGCAGGAGTACTCCGAGATCAGCATGGAGCAGAAGAAACTACAGGTACAAACACACACTGAGTCTGTAGAGGAGTGTCCTGAACATCACATCTGCCAGGGCTGAACACCTCAATGTGTGTGTGTGTTTAGGAGGCTCTGACTAAAGCAGCAGGTAAGAAGAGCAGGACGCCGGTGCAGCTGGATCTGGGCGACATGTTGGCGGCGCTGGAGAAGCAACAACAGGCCATGAGAGCACGACAACTCAACAACACCAAACCACTGTCATACACAGGTGCACAACTATCACACTCAAAATATGCACGTTATTTTTCAAAACAAAAGTCAGATATTTCATGTAAATGTGCCATTAGTTGTATTGGTAATTTAGTAATCCCTACATTTATTTAAAAAGAATCGCTATATTTAAAAATGAATTGCTACATTTATTCAAAACATGTCGATACATTATTCAAAAACAATATTCATTTATTCAAAAAGAATCGTAATATACATTTGAAATGAATCGCCACATTTATTCATAAGTAATCGCTACATTTAAAATGCATCGATACATTTATTAAAAAACAATCTTTTCTCAAAAAGAATCACTACATTTCTCAAAAGGAATCGCTACGTTTATTCAAAACGCATCGATACATTTATTCAAAATCAATCAATGGATTTATTCAAAAATAATCGCTACTTTTAAAAATAAAGCAATACTTTTATTTTAAAACATATAGCTACATTTAAAATAAATCGCTACAGTTATTTAAAATGAATCGCTACTTTTAAAAATGAATCGTTACATTTCTTCAAAACATGTCGATACGTTATTCAAAAACAATCTACATTTATTCAAAAGGAATAACTACATTTTTTGAAAAGAATTACTACATTCAAAACGCATCAATACATTTATTCAGAAAGAATCAATATATCCATTCAAAATGAATCGCCACATTTATTCATAAGTAATCGCTACATTTAAAACACATCGATACATTTTTTTAAAAAGAATCGATACATACATCCAAAATGAATTGCTACATTTATTCAAAAGGCATCAAAACATTTAAAACACATCGATACATTTACTAAAAAACAATCTTTTCTCAAAAAGAATCACTACATTTTTTTTAAAAGAATCACTACATTTCTCAAAAGGAATCGCTACGTTTATTCAAAAGAAATTGCTACATTTAAAATGCATCGATACATTTATTAAAAAAGAATCGATGGATTTTTTCAAAATTGCTACTTTTAAAATAAATCACTACAGTTATTCCAAACATGTTGATACATTATTCAAAAACAATCTACATTTATTCAAAAGGAATCACTATATTTTTTTTTAAAAATTACTACATTCAAAACGCATCGATACATTTATTCGAAATCAATAGATGGATTTATTCAAAAAGAATCAATATATCCATTCAAAATAAATCGCCACATTTATTCATAAGTAATCACTACATTTAAAACACATCGATACATTTATTAAAAAAACAATCTTTTCTCAAAAGGAATCGCTACGTTTATTCAAAAGAAATCGCTACATTTAAAATGCATCAATACTAGAGCTGCACGATTAATCATATCGCAATCGCGATGTCAAGCTTGTGCGATTATATGACGCAAAATGCTGCGATTTTATCGCCCACCTCTGTATGGTAGCATGGCGATATTTTGGCTATAAGATTATAAACCCAGATTAGCAGTGGTTAAACGGATCGTTGTTGATCCGTGATCCGTACGGACCAAGGCCCACGGTTCGGGACGCATGTGTTTCGCGGATCAATTGCAACTTTAACCGCAATAGAGTGAAAGGTTATCATTTGAACGTGTTTGTCTTGCTAGTTTACACATTAAATAGATATAATAAAACCATTCCAGCGCGCTAGAAGAGGCAAAAGGATTTAATTCGGTATCGCGCGCAGCGCTGTTATCGGTGCACACATGACGCACAGAGAGAGAGAGAGAGGCGCGTTATAGCTCGCAAACTCCAAATTGATTTCTCTTTCGCGTCCTCAATGCACTTGGATGGTCACATACACGCATTATGTCAGTCAAAATACCCCTCTCAGCAAGTCTTCTCGTAAACACTTTCGGTTAATTTCTTAAGTGAAGGAGGTGAGAATTCAGATGTGTATCTATCTGATGTGTGCGTGCATGTCTTACTCTTAAAGTGACAGCAACCTATAAATACCTGCTGTTGTCTGTCATGTAAATCAAACAACAAAACACAGCTTTGACAAAGATTAATCTATATTAACCCTCTACTGCACACATGTTGATGGCAAATGAAAAAAAAATATTCCACATAATTTTTTGGTTCTTTTGGGAACATTTTATTGATTAAAAAAGAATATTTTTTCGTTGCCTCAGGGCAACGTTGTGCGACAATGGTACAGAGTCATAGAGAAAATTATCATCAAAATCAATTTTTTTTTGTAAAAAAAAAATCAAGAAATCATTAAGTAAAAAGGGAAAAACACTTGAAAGACATTGATGTATTGAATTTGATACATGCATAGGTCTGTACGGAACTTCAAAAAGCACTTCTTCTCTGCTGTGACATAGTGGTGTATGTTACATTTTTTGCACATCACTTTGGGTGTTCCTGCACACCCAGGAATCTTGCATCTTCCCTTCTTATAATACATTGTTGCCAATGAGAGGTACTGTCGAAAACCTCCTCAAAAAGTACCCCTTATCGCACAACGAAAAGAAAAACTGAATTTCTGAACATGCAAAATAAAAAAAAACGTCATAAAACCTGACAAAAGGCTTCTCTACACCTTCAAACACACACACATATTGTTTATGTACAGTTCATGTCGTTTTAAATAAGATTACTAAAGCAAATAATATTGCCTTCTTCTCACACCATGTGCTCCTGTGACCATGTGTCAGAAAGGACGTCCCACCTTTAAATGGTGCTTGATATTGACTCCAACACCTTACTGAACTGTTATTTGGTACTTTCTCGACCTTTCTAATTGGTTGATATCATTTAAAGAAATATTTACTAAACATAGGGCTTAAGAAAACTTTCCATTGCCTGAGGGCAACGCTGTGCTGTAGAGGGTTAAATTTATACAGCGACCAGTGTCATTTTACATTTAATTATTACATTTCTGTGCATGAAAATTAATACTACAGTTAGACCTTATACTTTATTTGTAACTTTATGTAGTATTTATCTATGCTTGTTGTAATTGGTGTACAGTATTTGTTCCTTTTACATTCTGTTCACTTGCCTTTAATAATGTATTACTTAAGCTAGTAGTTTATGCTGTGGTATCAGAGTAGTTTAAGTGGGCTAAGTAATACATGCAAAGTTAAGTTTTTTTTTTTTTTTGTGCTGATCTGAAAAATGATCCGATCCGTGACGTCATAACCGTGATGTGATCCGAACCGTGAGTTTTGTGATCCGTTGAACCACAGATTAGTAAAGAAACAAACATCTTAAATGGGATTATAACAAGTTTGCAGTAATGCAAAGGTGTTATTATTTAATTTTGTAAAAATATTTTAATTTGAAAACACTGTGCATTTATTTGTTGTTGTTGCTAGTTTGAGTTGAGAAATACACATTTCAGCATTATCAGTAATCTGTGTGTGCATTTTCATAGAGAACCAAGCAAGATGACTCATGATACTATTTGTTTATTATATCGCTATCGCAATCGCAATATTGACCTCAATAATCGCAATATGACATTTTCCCCAAATCGTGCAGCCCTAATCAATACATTTATTTAAAAAGAATCAATACATCCATCCGAAATGAATCTCTACATTTTTCAAAATAATTTTTATTCAAGATCATTCATTCAAGAGATTCGTTCAAAAATGCTGATTCATCCAATAATGAAAGTATTTATGAGTGAGTCATTGAATCATTCATTCAAACCATTTTTTTTTTTAAATAATTCCGATTAATTGTACATTTTAATTGGGCTGCAGCGATTAACATTTAGTCAGAACCTCTAATAAAGTACGCTATTTTGTTTAGTTGTTTGTTCAGAATCATGGGAGAATCAAAACAATCGTGATTCTCAATTTATCCAGAATCGTGCGGCTCTAAATAGAATTATCGCTGCTGGTCGGGACAAAAAGATCATGTCGCAGTGTCATGCTGCATCTGGTTCGGACACAGTGTTGTTCATCATGATAATCTTCACACATGAATCAGTGCATCTTTCGTGAATTTTAAGCTCAAAATCAGCAGAAATAAAAAGTTAAATGTTGGATATAAACAAACTGCACTACGGTCACATGACTTCTGGCTTCATGCAACAACTCTTAAAACGTTTTCCCTGAAAGTTTGAGTTGGAATAGAATAAACTAACACTGGTGTGTGTGTGTGTGTGTGTGTGTGTGTGTTGTCAGTCGGGACAGTGGGCGCTCTGCACAGTAAAGATGGCGGCAGTCGAGTGACGGGACTCAAAAACACGTACACCCCCCCACACAACATCCTGGACTCCAGCGCGCCGCGCATCAAGAGAGGCAAAGAGAGAGAGATTCCCAAAGTCAAGAAGACCACTGCCATGAAGAAGGTGCTTCAGATCACACTGACGCTGAGCGTGACAGGATATGACATCACAGCACATTAACCCCTCCCTCTCTCTCTGTGTGTGTGTATAGATTATTCTGCAGGAGCGTGAGGTGAAGAAGGGCAAGAGTCCCGCTGATCTCGGCGTGTCTGAAACCGACGAGCAGAGAGACGCTCTGAGCTTCACCGACCCGCTCACACAGGAGCAGGACGGTACGAACACAAACACATCATGTGATCCTCATCAAATCTGCCTGACACTGCTGTGAAATGGAGTTTTGTGAATGGAGGTTTACAGCATTTCTCCAGATTTGTTCTAAGAAAGCGAGTCTGTTCTCACCTAAACTTCAACGTCTTCCTGAAGTTTTTCTCCAAATGAAAAGCTTGATTGTTTAATATTTGAAAATAAAGAAATTAAGATGTAAATGTTAGTATTGCAATTCTCCAATTGTTCTGTAAATAAAAACTGTAATAATAATTTTATATTTATATATATATACATATTATTTATTATATATTTTAAAAATATTTATTTAAATATATTTAGAATTATTATTAAATATTTTTTTACTTTATATTAAATCAAATGCATATTTTTATATCTAAATTACAATACAATGGTAATATTTTGCTGTCTTTTTAAAAATATTTATTAATAAACAATATTTTTAAAATATTAAAAATACAAAAAATAGTTTTTACTATATATATTTTACAACTTTTTACTTTTACTTTATAATATATAAATATGTAAAATATATAATTTTTTATAAGTTAAACTTTATAAATAAATAAATACAGATATGTATATATTTAACATATCACAATAATAATAATAATATATGTATATAATTTATATTTAAATTATTATTATTGTGAAATATTAAATGTTATGTCACAGTTCAAAATGATTTTTATTGCAGATGCAGTTTTGAAAATGAAGAACTTTAGACGTAAATATTAGAATTGCAATTTTACTATTGTTCTGCAAATAAAAACTTTAATAATAATTATATAATAATAATATATATTTTACTATAATTTTATATATATATATAATTTAGAATTATTATTAAGTATTATCTTTTTGCTTCATATTAAATCAAATGCATACTTTTTATTATATTTAAATTACAGTACAATGGCAATATATTGCGGTCTTTTTAAAAATATAAAAATACAAAAAATATTATAAAACTACTAAAATATTAAAAATACAAAAAAAGTTTGCAAATTATTATTATTATTATTATTATTGTGATATATTAAATGTTATATAATATCATAGTTCAAAATTATTTGTATTATTTTTTATATATAATAAGTAATTCTATACAAGTCATCTGGTGAAAATGCCTGTATTTTTCATATTGCAATATATATATAATATGATCACAAACACAATAATGTGTAAGGTGGGCGGCAGTCTTCATCTGTCTCCTATGTGTGTGTTGCAGAAAACGGTCTGAGCATGCCCAGTGATGCGTCCCTGTCTCCAGCGAGTCAGAACTCTCCGTACAGCATCACGCCCGTGTCACAGGGTTCACCCGCCAGCTCGGGCATCGGGAGCCCCATGGCGGCGTCTGCCATCACCAAGATCCACAGCCGCAGGTTCAGAGAGTGAGTACACACACACACACACACACACACACACACACACACACACACACACACACACACACACAACCCTGTTCACAGCTGGTCTTAAGATACGTCATGTGATCTGGTCACCAGTGCTAAATACAGGTGTGAACGGGGTCCAAACCGTTTTATGATTCATTAATGTGGTCACAATCTGTAAATGAGTGCTGAGGTTCGTGAGGGTCACAGGTCACTGAGTTCACAGCAGTGAAGATACAGCGGCCCACAGTCTCTTCCTGTCAGATCTCAGACGGGTCTTTGTGCTGCTCGTTCTGCAGGCTTCGAGTGGGTTTGGAACAGTGCGAGGCTCTGTGCTCCTCAATACACACTGTGTGTGTGTGAACGTCTCAACAATCAGGATTATTTTCTGCTGGCCACTCACACTAAAATCACACTTATTTTTGAGCAAACACACAATCTGGCTTTTGATTCAGAACATCTGATTGAGTTATAATTTTAAACTGTAAACCCTTATTTTGTCTTTTTTCCCTTTCACATATTTTAGTAATCATCATAAATTAAGTTCATTTGAAAGCTTAAACACAAAATTCATCCTGTTTAAAAGCTTTAACAGGCTCCTCCCCTAGTGGGTGGAGTCATGTTTCAAATTTTACTGCAAAATTTTGACCGGTTCTGATACCGATTTTTTTTTTTTTTTTTTCATTTTAGCAAATTTATTTGTTGTTTATGTTCTATAACAGGCCAGACTGACCTTAAAGGGTTAGTTCACCCAATAATTTAATTTCTGTCATTAATTACTCTCTCTCATGTCGTTCCACACCCGAAAGACCTTCATTCATCTTCAGAACACAAATTAAGATATTTTTGATGAAATCCGAGAGGAATATAACTCATCCATATACTAATCAACACTTTCAAGGACCAGAAAGGTACTAAAGACATCGTTAAAACAGTCATGTGACTGCAGTGGTTCAACATTAATGTTATGAAGAGACGAGAATACTTTTTGTGCGCAAAAACAAAACAAAAATAACCACTTTATTCAACAGGTTTTCTGTGTTTACGTCCGAATGCCGGCTCAGTATTGGCCAAAGCTGGTCACGTGATCAGCACGACGCATGCGTGTGATGCTGCCGGCCAATAATGAGTCGGCATTCTGATGATGAACCTGGAAGCACTGGACATAAACAACGAATGAGAATGACACAGAAGAGAAGAGATTGTTAAATAAAGTGGTTATTTTTGTTTTGTTTTTGCGCACAAAAAGTATTCTCGTCTCTTCATAACATTAATGTTGAACCACTGCAGTCACATGACTGTTTTAACGATGTCTTTAGTACCTTTCTGGTCCTTGAAAGTGTTGATTAGTATATGGATGAGTTATATTCCTCTCGGATTTCATCAAAAATATCTTAATTTGTGTTCTGAAGATGAATGAAGGTCTTTCGGGTGTGGAACGACATGAGAGAGAGTAATTAATGACAGAAATTTACCTTTTTGGGTGAACTAACCCTTTAAGGTGTAAATAGACCCTTCTTTGAGGATTCATTTCATGTTTTTTACATTGTGTTTGCTATGAATCAGCTGTAGATTATCAGTCCATTTGATGTATCATGACGTAAATGTGTGTGTGTGTGTGTGTGTGTCAGGTACTGTAATCAGGTGTTGAGTAAGGACATCGACGAGAGCGTGACGCTGCTCCTGCAGGAGTTGGTTCGCTTTCAGGAGCGCATTTATCAGAAAGAGCCCAGCAAAGCCAAAGCCAAGCGGCGACTGGTCATGGGACTGCGAGAGGTCACCAAACACATGAAACTGCACAAGATCAAATGTGTCATCATCTCGCCCAACTGTGAGAAGATCCAGGCCAAAGGTGAGCTGCATTGAGAAACCATCTGTAATTACTTCACAGTCTGAATCGAAACGTCCCTGAAGTGTTTATTGCTGTGTTTTTGTGGTGTGTGTGTGTGTGTGTGTGTGCGCAGGTGGTCTGGACGAGGCACTTTATAATGTCATCGCCATGGCGAGGGAGCAGGAGATCCCGTTCGTCTTCGCTCTGGGCCGTAAGGCTCTGGGCCGCTGCGTGAATAAACTCGTGCCTGTGAGCGTCGTGGGAATATTTAACTACTCTGGAGCAGAGGTACACACACACACACACACACACACACACACAAACACACACAATAGATGAAAGCATCTGCCAAATGCATTCATGTAAGTGTGTGTGTGTTCAGGGTCTGTTCAATAAGCTGGTGTCTCTGACGGAGGAGGCGCGGAGGGCGTATAAGGACATGGTCAGCGCTCTGGAGCAGGAGCAGGCCGAGGAGGCGCTGAAGAACGTCAAGAAGGTCACGCACCACATGGGACACTCCAGAAACCCGTCTGCCGCCAGCGCCATCTCCTTCTGCAGCGTCATCTCTGAGCCCATCTCAGAGGTCAACGAGAAGGAATACGGTACGAGCAGGGCCGTGTGATATCACAATGTTGGATCGTAGGGCTGGGTATTGACACAATTTTCACATGCTTTCGATTCGATATCGATTATTTTGGATGTAGTGTTTCAGTTTCAGCACATGGCAAATTTTCTAGAGGAAGAAAAATCTCTCAACTAATGCTGTAAACTACACATGAGAGTCAGCTGGTACTACTATAATAATAGTTAAGGTTAAATTAACTTATTTATACACAAACACTTAAATTACACTCAATGATGCTTTTATTATGAATAAAGTTTAGAGTTACATAATCATATTTCTACTCTAATTCGTTTTTTTTTAAATATAAATATTAAATCGTGGCTGATTTATTCAAACATGCATTAAATATTGAAGAACATTAAAAATTATAATGAATATGTAACGCTATATTTATCAGAATGCTTTCTAGAGTCACTTTTCTAGCTGACTAATGAGTTTATGGTCACTGAATATGTTTTTCTGAGGTAAATGTGACGTCACGTGACATTGAAGCTGTTTTATTGAGTCTTTCCGAGGTTGAAACACTGATTGAGCGATTACACGAGACATGATACGGATTTCAGTAAGCTGTACTGTATATTTTAACATACCTTCAGATGTTCATGTTTATTTCGCTGTAACTGGTATTAAAGTGGAGGAGAGGATGATCACATGCTTCTCTTTAACTGAGGCGCTAAAGCGATCTGTCACGCCACATTAAACAGCGGCAAAACGGTATTTATTTTTTGAATCTCATAATAAGATGGACGTCATTTGAAATCTGAGACTTTGCTTCATATCAAAAGTAACAAAGATTATTGCGATTTATTGGATGGGAGGCGCTACATATTCTGCTCATTCATCAACTGAAAACAGACTAGACTAATCGATTCTTGGGATTTAAGAATCAATATCAGTTCATAAAAATGAGAATCGATTAAAATTGAGAAATCAATATTTTTTACCCAGCCCTAATGGATCACAAATGATTAAAATGTATCTTTAGTTCCAGTTCTTCTCTATATCAGTGTCAGTGTTTCTGAAACGCCTCCATCTTGAGTTTTCTTCACAATATTCATCATTTAAATAATTAATGCGCAGAATAAAGGGGCGGGGCCTGGTTGAGTTAGTTAGTAGTGTGTTGAAACTGGCGGTTATGGTAAGGGGCGGGACATTTCTCAAACACCAATCACAACACACTGCTCCAGCCGACCAATCAGAGCACATTGTGCTTTTCAGAAGGAGGGGCTTCATAGAGACAGGAACTAAACAGAGGGTTACTGACAGACTGGGAAGAGAGGAGCTGCAACAATGGAGAATATGAGGAGAATAATCAACATTCAATCTAGTAGAGCACAAAAACAACATCAAGTCTTTGCAAAATATAACATCTCTAAATTTTCTGTGTGCAGAAACCAACTGGAGGACGATGGTGGAGAATGCAGACGCCCCAGAGTCTGAGCCCATCAGCAGAGGCAACAACAAAGGGCAGCGTGAGGTCACGTCACCGCCTCCGCAGCCGACGCCCAGCCCGAGCCCCGCAGCTGCCCGAGCGCCGGAGAGGGACGAGTCTCGCACGGACGACCGGCTGGAGTGGGCGTCGCAGCAGAGCACCGAGACCGGCTCCCTGGACGGCAGCTGCCGCGACCGCCTCAACTCCTCCATCACCAGCACCACCAGCACGCTGGTGCCCGGCATGCTGGAGGAGGAGGACGAGGAGGAGGAAGAGGAGGAGGACTACGCGCCCGAGCCCATCGTGCCGCTCAGCAGCCGCATTGAGTCGTGGGTCTCCAAGACGCTGGAGAACCTGCAGCTGCGGCGTCAGAGCAGCACGGAGGACGAGGAAGACGAGGAGGTGCGGATAAGCGACGAGGAAGAGCTCGACTCCTCTGACCTCGCCGAACCGGCGGCCGACGATAAAGATGCGCCTGAGCCAGATGCACGCACGGGCTGACGGCCATTTCACACTCACAAACACTGACTCAGGAAACTATAACGGACAGACCACCCGCCCACACTCTCTCTGTGAACGATTCACCGACCGTTTAAACGCCGTCATCCTCGGCTCACCCTCAAACCCGCACGACTTTTCATCTTCAGATGATGCTCTTCATCATTATGAACAATGACTGATGCTGTTGAGCATCATAACAGTCGTCCATATGACTCTGTACATCTCAAAATTTCTTAAAGGAATAGTTCATTCTGTCATCGTTTCTGAACGTTTCAGATGTCATTTGAGTAATTTCTCAAAAGAAAGTTAAACGATGACAGAATGACCATTTTTGGCTGAACGATTCATATGAACCACTGTCATGATGCTCCCACTGAAGAAATAAAGTCATGCTTCATTAATTAGGGCGAGTAAATGATTGAAGGTTTGGGTGAATTCTCTCTTAAAATTAATGAATGAAATGAACGTTTGTTCTAAGCGTGCGTTAAGTCTAACCAAAGCATTAACGAACGCTGCAGAAGAGAAACTCGATGCATAACTAATGATGTGGACAAATGAACGAATCCTGGTGTAAATAACATGTTTAAATGTTTCTAATATTCTGTCGTCTTCGGTTCTATTTATCGCGCTTGAATTGAAACAGATGGGGGGTGTTTTATTTCACGTGTTAAATGATTTCTCCTCACAGCAAAATCCCCAGAGTTCAATCAACTCTGCTCAGAGTACATATGGTCCCTCTGTAAATAGTGTAGATAATTTAAGCAATTAATGAAGTGATGATTGTACATTATTGATGAACACCTGCTGTTAACAAGCAGAATCACTGAAGAAATCACAGCCTTATTAATTGCTTAATTATCTCATTAACTTTAACTCTGCTTCAGTGTTATTTTAACACTATTTAGAGAGGAACCATATGCACTCCAAGCAGAGTTGATTTAACTCTGGGGATTTTGCTGTGCTGGTACTGATGGGATCGTTTCCTGCGATCGTGTCGGTAAATTGCTGTACCGTATTCTGGTGCTTCAGATGGGCAGAAGCTCCTCTCCGTGTGTGTGTGTGTCTTTCTAACCATGTTTACTTCTCCTCCATCTTTAGTCTTAGCCACGTTCAACTCCACATGAAGGATTTCTGACGTTATAATGATGTACATTAACGATTTCTTGGTAAATGTGTCAGCGGGTGTATTCGTGACTAACGTGAGGGCGAACGGAGAGTCCGATCCGTCATGATGTAACCGTGTAAATGTTCTGGATCATTACGATTGATCTCGGTGCAATAAGCTTCCTGTAGCAGCGTTCGGATCCGTGTCTCTCTCTCTCTCTCTACTTCTCTCTCTGTGTTTGGAGTGATTCTCATCGGCGTGTCTTTTGCACTATGTACATAAACGTGAACATGCTTTGGTAACTAATGTGAAACTCACGCATCTCTGCCGTTCTGATGGTGAAGTCACAGCATCTGTACATGCAGTAACTGTTCTCTGACTGATCGTTAATACAATTAAAATGTTTTCAGTAAACTATCTACTGTACCACATGTGTTTGTTTTCTCAGAATGAGTGTGTTTTGCAACCATTTTACTTGTATTCAATGAGAAACGAATGATTTTATCCATCAAGAATTGATGCAATTGTATAAAGACGTGTGTTTTATATCAAAATCAAATCCTAAAGCAAGACCAGCAGACGTGGAGGTTTAAGGTCCAGAGAATCTTCTCATTTCCCAGCAGTAACACATCATTAACACTTTTATCCAAAGCGACTTACAAATGAGAATAGAAGCAATCGAAAGGTAACAACAGGTGCTGTGACTAGTCTTAGTCTAGCACAGTACACATAGCAAGGTTTTTTGTTTTTTAAATCGATATATATAGAATAGTAAGCATTAGTATTAATAAGTCAAGTGTTGACGAAAAAGATGCATCTTCAGCCGTTTCTTGAAAGTGGCTCAAGTTCTAGCAATGTGATCTGTGAAGTTAAAATGATCATCAGTCACAACTCCAAGGTTCCTGCTTGGTTATGCTTGACGAATCTAGCTGAATGGAGAAGTTGTGATGAAGTGTTGGGTTGGCCGAGACCACAAGCAGTTCTGTCTTCGCATGGTTGAGTTGAAGGTGGTGGTCCTTCATCCATCATGAAATCTCTGTCAGGCAGGCTGAGATGCGAGCAGGAACCGTCAGATCATCTGGAATGAGAGGTAGAGTTGTGTCATCAGCATAGCAGTGATAGGAAAAACCATATTTCTGAATGACAGATCCTAGAAATGACATGTAGATGGAGAAGAAAAGCGGTCCAAGCACTGAGCCCTGAGGCACTCCAGTATCTAGATGTTGTGACTTAGACACCTCACCTCTCCAAGACACCCTGAAGGACTTACCTGAGAGGAAGTTCCTGAGATGCCCTTCGTCATGAGGGTTGACAGGAGGATCTGGTGGTTTACTGTGTCAAAAGCAGCAGACAGTCTGCAAACGCGGCTGTTATTCTAAACAAGTACAATTAAAATACAATTATAGTCGAGGTAGGAAATAGGACAAACACAGATACGAATTAAATCCTTCCTAGCAGCAAATAATAAACGAAGCAACTGACCCAGAACAGATATTAAGCAAAACACTTACGCGCTCTTGCATCCGTCACCACTGCCAGCTCGCTAGTTTTAGTCATAGACTTTTGACTAAAATGCCATTTAGTTTTATTCATATTTTAGTTTTCGGAAATTGTTTTAGTTTTAGTCGACTAAATCTAATTTAGTTAAATTGTAATGCATTAAGCATTTCTCTAACAATACACAGATCCTATACACTGATATTGGTACGTCTGATATTCCCCAAACTGTTTATGTTCACCCAACTGTACTTTGCTCATCAAAGCGGACGGTTTTTACCGTTCAAGTGCAAAAAGACACAAAAGAGCAAAATTCAGTTCTTTTCAGGGATTGACACACTTATCATTGAGGTAATATAGTTTTCGTTTAAAATTTTTATTAGATTTGATTTTTAGTTTTTCTGCTTTCGTTATATTTTTTGTGTTTTTATGTCTTTTAGTTTTTGCTTTTAAATGTCTTTTTAAATTCTGTTTATTTTAATACCTCAGGTTAAGCTAAAGCTTAGAAACTAGATGAAATAAAAAAGTTAACTTTTTTTGTATATTATTTTTTATTTCAGTTAACGTTTATTTAAAGTAATTTCTTTGGTTTTAGGTTTAGTTAACTATAATAACCCTTTTTTTTTTTTTACTATAATAACCCTTATACTTGTAAAATATATTGAATAATATCAAATAATGTTCTTAGTCTTTCCTTCCTGTGACAGAAGATTACCAAACAGGACAGCAATCCTGACTGGATATCTTCCCAAATCGCCCCTCTCTCATTTTCGTCTCGTTTTTATTCGTTGAAGAAAATTAGAGTAGATTTTAGTCATAGTTGCATTCATTCAAAATGCATTTAGTCATCGTCTCTCTTCGTCAACGAAATTAACACTGGCTGAGATGCCCTTCGTCATGAGGGTTGACAAGAGGATCTGGTGGTTTACTGTCAAAAGCAGCGGACAGATTACAGTAAGATGAGTACAGATGATTTGGAAGCTGCTCTTGCAAGTCGCAGAGCTTCAATAACCAAGAGTATCAGTCTCAGTTGAGTGTCTGCTTTTGAAGCCAGACTGGTTGTTGTCCAGGAGGTTGTTCTGAGTAAGAAATGTAGACTCTTGGTTGAACACGACTCGTTCAAGTGTCTTGGCAATGAATGGAAGTGGGGATAAGATCAAGCGGACAGGTAGTAGGCTGATTGGAAAGGATGAGTTTGGAGATGCCAGCCTCCGAAAGTGTAATCTTGAATTTGTGTATTACTTTTTTCTTCATTCATTATTTTCTGCATTTAACTTTTATCTATTCTTTCATTTATTTTTCATGTATGTTTATATTTATTTTATATTTACATATTTGACGTGGCCTAAAATGATGACTGAATAGATATTTGACTATTAGGGGGGATTCATGATGACTTAAAATGGTTTAAAATAAGACAAAACAAATGTAAATGAGCTAAAACAGTTAAAAATCTAAATACATATATAAGATGTTTATATTTAGATGAAAAGATAATGACGAACATTTCTTTAGATGCAATAATGTCACTGATGAGATCAGGAGCTCGTATTCAGAAAGTAAATGGTTGTAAATTGCTGTCATAAGGTGGCGCTCTTGTCTAAGTGCAGATTGAAGTTTGAGGAGAACAAAGCTGGCACAGATCTGAAGTCAGAAAAAATGCGAAACGTGCTGAGAGACGCTTCAGATTTCATCAGCTTAAAATTTTTGTAAAATCTGGCAAGAAACCTTCTGGAGTCAGACAGAAGAACTGCATCCAAATCAGAATCGCAGTCGAAACTTTGATTCCTGTTGAGTGTAAGCTGATGTGAGTTTGGGTGGAGGAGCGCTGGGTGACGTCAGACAGCTGCTCGCATTCATCTCGCAGCTCACGTGAACCTCTCTCAGACGGAGGGGCTTTCCAGAATTCCTCAGTTGGAGTCGGACAGATTCTGTGCTGGACAGAAGAACAGAGACGGGGCGACTGTCAAATATCACTGTTGTGGCTGGTTGCTGGGGAATTGCTATACGGTTGCTAGGGTGTTCTGAGTGTTTTTGCAGTCAGATGACCTAGTAAAGTAAGAGCACAGTCTCACCCACCCTGACCGTGAAGCAGCAGTAACACAGAAACCCACAAACAGCTGGAACAAATAAATGCAGAGGAGTGATGAACAGGTTTCAGTGAGTATTTCACGTCGAAAGAGAAACACACTGCAAAAAAAAGAGATTCTTAAATCAAGATGCATTTACTGGAGAAGTAATGACTGAAGATATTAAGTCTTGTTTAGTGAAAAATGCATCAGAATGAAGTGCTTAAAACAAGAATATCTGTCATTATGATAATCAAAATAATCTTGTTTTCCCTTTGAATTAAGTTTATTTTTCCACATTGGCAGATGTTTGTTCTTGTTCTTGTAGCACAGACTCATTTTCTCAAAAAACAAGACTTAATATCTTAAGTCACTTTGCTTCTCCAGTAAATGCATCTTGATTTATGAATGTTTAGATATTTTTGCTAGAAAACAAGACAAGGAAGAAAGTCATTTTGACCGCCGGACGTTCGGTCGTTGAAAGCGTTCCGGGTCGTTTAGTACAAACACACTGGAATGATTCCCGATTCCTGACGAGATGCTCGACTTCATGTTTTTCACATCTTAGGCATTTTGATTTCTGCGGTAATTCCAAAATCACCAGATTCCAGTGTACTAAAGATGCCGAGAAGTGGCGTTATTTCCCATCATGCACTGCCTGAGGCCAGTAACGCTTTTGGAATTCATGTTTTTGATTATGAGAGCGAAAGCGCCGCCTGTGAGCGGCCGGCCTCTTCATAAAACATCCAAAACCTGCTCAGAAACAGTCTAATGACAGACGTTTACAAGTATGAAACTCGAGCTGTGACACTGTGTGTGTCCATGAATTCACTACAGACACGACTGAACATGCTGGTCTGTAGATGAGAACACGCTGCTTTGTTTGTAAACACACATTAGGCTCCTTCTTGGCTGTTCTTTCAAGTTGCCATGAGATCAAAATTGATAGTTCTTATTTTTTATGGAATATTGCAGTGTTTATTCTAAATGATTTATCAGTGTTTTAAATTCATGTTCTGGTAATCTTGAATCAGAATATCTTCTCCTCCCTCTTGCAGCATCTCTTCTCTGATGATGAGGGCGGGGCAACCTGTCACTCACATGAGATCCACCAATAGCAAACCACAATCATCCAATCAATTCCACACAGACAAAATCAAGCCCCGCCCTACATTTGTTCTTGTTTGAGAAGCGTTTCGCTCGGATATACGGCGCAATAGGGGAGATAAGACTAGCGCAACTTCCGTTTCACGTCGACTTTAAGCTCTTATGTTTTTACAATCATCAGGTGTCGGTGCTGTTGGGTTTCTTACTGTCAGTCCAACAGCATGTGACGCGTCTCCAAATGCGTCTGGGGCCAACAGTGACACACGCTTAGAAAAATGCTGCCTGCGGCTGCTGTGTGTGTGTGTGTGTTTACTGTGGCATTAATCTTTACCACTGAGGGGCTTTTGTCAGACGACAGGAAAACAAGATTCTGCAGCTGTGAACATCCGCCGTCTGTCGCCCTCTGCATCTGTCTGCCTGTCGTTGTGCTGTTGATGGATCGAACACACAGATCTGATTGGATGACATCATCTGAGGGTCGTTATTTGTCTTGGGTAATGTGTGATGGGCGAGTCAGTGTGAGTCAGCGAGTGAATGACCTCAAACATCAGAGAGACGTTACGCTCTGGTTCTAGAGTGGTGATCAAATGAGGAGCGCCGTCGATTCATCACCTGCTTTATGCTGATGTCAGACACTCTAATCAGGCTGAATGACCACAAATAAACTTGTAGGCGCACAGATTTATATCAGGCTACATCTACATTAATCTGAATGCATTTGAAAACGACCTTTTAATTTCAATACACTCTCTGTCCACACTGCACTTTTAGAAGAAAAGGTTCTATATAGAGCCTTAAAGGGTTCCGTCAGACGCTTCATATGTAGAACCTTAAAGGGTTCCGTCAGGCGCTTCATATGTAGAACCTTAAAGGGTTCCGTCAGGCGCTTCATATGTAGAACCTTAAAGGGTTCCGTCAGGCGCTTCATATGTAGAACCTTAAAGGGTTCGTCAGACACTTCATATGTAGAACCTTAAAGGGTTCCGTCAGGCGCTTCATATGTAGAACCTTAAAGGGTTCCGTCAGGCTCTTCATATGTAGAACCTTAAAGGGTTCCGTCAGACGCTTCATATGTAGAACCTTAAAGGGTTCCGTCAGACGCTTCATATGTAGAACCTTAAAGGGTTCCGTCAGGCGCTTCATATGTAGAACCTTAAAGGGTTCCGTCAGGCGCTTCATATGTAGAGCCTTAAAGGGTTCCGTCAGACGCTTCATATGTAGAGCCTTAAAGGGTTCGTCAGACGCTTCATATGTAGAACCTTAAAGGGTTCCGTCAGGCTCTTCATATGTAGAACCTTAAAGGGTTCCGTCAGGCGCTTCATATGTAGAACCTTAAAGGGTTCCGTCAGGCGCTTCATATGTAGAACCTTAAAGGGTTCGTCGGGCGCTTCATTTGTAGAACCTTAAAGGGTTCCGTCAGGCGCTTCATATGTAGAACCTTAAAGGGTTCCGTCAGGCTCTTCATATGTAGAACCTTAAAGGGTTCCGTCAGGCGCTTCATATGTAGAACCTTAAAGGGTTCCGTCAGGCGCTTCATATGTAGAACCTTAAAGGGTTCCGTCAGGCGCTTCATATGTAGAACCTTAAAGGGTTCCGTCAGGCGCTTCATATGTAGAACCTTAAAGGGTTCCGTCAGGCTCTTCATATGTAGAACCTTAAAGGGTTCCGTCAGACGCTTCATATGTAGAACCTTAAAGGGTTCCGTCAGGCTCTTCATATGTAGAACCTTAAAGGGTTCATCAGACACTTCATATGTTGAACCTTAAAGGGTTCCGTTAGGTGCTTCATGTGTAGAACCTTAAAGGGTTCCGTCGGGAGCTTCATATGTAGAACCTTAAAGGGTTCCGTCAGGCTCTTCATGTGTAGAGAACCTTAAAGGGTTCGTCAGACACTCCATATGTAGAATCTCAATGGGTTCTGTTAGGTGCTTCATATGTAGAACCTTAAAGGGTTCCATCAGGCGCTTCGTATGTAGAACCTTAAAGTGTTCCATCAGGCAGTTCATGTGTAGAACCTTAAAGGGTTCGTCAGGCTCTTCATGTGAAGAACCTTAAAGGGTTCGTCAGACACTCCATATGTAGAATCTCAAAGGGTTCTGTTAGGTGCTTCATATGTAGAGCCTTAAAGGGTTCGTCAGGCGCTTCGTATGTAGAACCTTAAAGGGTTCGTCAGGCGCTTCGTATGTAGAACCTTTAAGGGTTCCGTCAGGCGCTTCATATGTAGAACCTTAAAGTGTTCCATCAGGCAGTTCATGTGTAGAACCTTAAAGGGTTCGTCAGGCTCTTCATATGTAGAACCTTAAAGGGTTCCGTCAGACGCTTCATATGTAGAACCTTAAAGGGTTCCGTCAGGCGCTTCATATGTAGAACCTTAAAGGGTTCGTCGGGCGCTTCATATGTACAATCTTAAAGGTTTCATCAGACACTTCATATGTACAACCTTAAAGGGTTCCGTCAGGCGCTTCATATGTACAACCTTAAAGGGTTCCGTCAGACGCTTCATATGTAGAACCTTAAAGGGTTCCGTCAGGCTCTTCATATGTAGAACCTTAAAGGGTTCCGTCAGGCGCTTCATATGTACAACCTTAAAGGGTTCCGTCAGGCGCTTCATATGTAGAACCTTAAAGGGTTCCGTCAGGCGCTTCATATGTAGAACCTTAAAGGGTTCCGTCAGGCTCTTCATATGTAGAACCTTAAAGGGTTCGTCAGGCTCTTCATATGTAGAACCTTAAAGGGTTCCGTCAGACGCTTCATATGTAGAACCTTAAAGGGTTCCGTCAGGCTCTTCATATGTAGAACCTTAAAGGGTTCGTCAGGCTCTTCATATGTAGAACCTTAAAGGGTTCCGTCAGGCTCTTCATATGTAGAACCTTAAAGGGTTCATCAGACACTTCATATGTTGAACCTTAAAGGGTTCGTCAGGCGCTTCGTATGTAGAACCTTAAAGGGTTCGTCAGGCGCTTCGTATGTAGAACCTTTAAGGGTTCCGTCAGGCGCTTCATATGTAGAACCTTAAAGTGTTCCATCAGGCAGTTCATGTGTAGAACCTTAAAGGGTTCGTCAGGCTCTTCATGTGTAGAACCTTAAAGGGTTCGTCAGACACTCCATATGTAGAATCTCAAAGGGTTCTGTTAGGTGCTTCATATGTAGAGCCTTAAAGGGTTCGTCAGGCGCTTCGTATGTAGAACCTTAAAGGGTTCGTCAGGCGCTTCATATGTAGAACCTTTAAGGGTTCCGTCAGGCGCTTCATATGTAGAACCTTAAAGGGTTCGTCAGACACTCCATATGTAGAATCTCAAAGGGTTCTGTTAGGTGCTTCATATGTAGAACCTTAAAGTGTTCCATCAGGCAGTTCATGTGTAGAACCTTAAAGGGTTCGTCAGGCTCTTCATGTGTAGAACCTTAAAGGGTTCGTCAGACACTCCATATGTAGAATCTCAAAGGGTTCTGTTAGGTGCTTCATATGTAGAACCATAAAGTGTTCCATCAGGCAGTTCATATGTAGAACCTTAAAGGGTTCGTCAGGCGCTTCATATGTAGAACCTTAAAGGGTTCGTCAGGCGCTTCATATGTAGAACCTTAAAGGGTTCGTCAGGCGCTTCATATATAGAATCTTTTTTGATATGAGCTATGTGAGGAAGAATATTTGTGATCATCAAATCTCTTAAAGACATTGGATTGAGTTTTGGTTGATTTAACAGCATGTCTGTGTTCGGCGTCACATCTGAACAGACTCGAACAAACATTACTAGCATGTGTCAGCACACATGTGAGTGCATGTATGCATGTTTATGTGTGCGTGTGTGTTGGTCTGGCCAAATGACCCATGTCGACCCAAAACACAAGAGTTTTCCAAACCGTAGATGGTGAAAAATGTGAAGGGAGGTCGTTAGTGTTTTCCTGTTTGTCAAAGGAGAGAAATGAACCTCAGAGGACTGAAACATCCAAACAACAGAAGCGTGCTGGACGATCATGAACGTCTCTGTAACACCAAACAGTCTGTGATCGACCAAACACATTCTCATCTCTGTTTGTAGATATTTGCCTCTGATGCTGATGCATTCAAGTCCTCCTGAGAAGTCCTAATAATGATTTTAGGTGCACTGGTAACTGATTCTCTTTGCATTAATTCTGATCTTTATTTCTTTGTCTTTGACAGGGGTGCTGCACAACACAGCAATACATCACAATTCACACAGCAGATGCTCTACATAATAATAGCTCATGTGCAACCCATGAATCCAACAGCTGCTTTAATGTACAATTCAATTGATTAAAGTCAGCTGTGTGCAACTGTGCCGTTGAACCTCACAAAGATTTAACAAGCACAATTCACCTGATCAAACAGAGTTTTAATGAGAGAATAAAAAAGAGATACTCATATATTGAGTCTATCAGTCAGGAAAAGGTTACACAGACGATTCCAAGACTCTGGATCTGAACAGACCAACGGCGAGAGCCATAATGTCGGAGCAAAGAACTCTTGGAACGGTGGTTAAACTCCCCAGGAGCGGCCGGCCTGCCAAGGTTTCTCCAGAGGCGCAGCCTAAAATCATCCAGACCATCACAAAAGATCGTCCAAAGAACTGCAGGCTCCTCACAGCTCAGCGTTTGTGGTGCCACAATCAGAAAGAACACCAAGAAGAACACAAACGTTTGTCTATTATTTGCCAAGAAGCACCAAATTGATTCCAAGTGCTTTGGGAAGGTGTTCAGTGGAGCTGAAGCTGTTTGCTTCAGGAGATGGAAGACTTGAATGCTGCTCAATATCAGATGATGAAGATGAAGCAAAGCTGGATGATGTGAAACACAAGAGCATGTCTGTATGAGAACGGCAGTAAAGAAGCACAAAGACCAGTGTTCAATCCTGAAACCTGACTACTCTTGAATTTCCTTCGGGATTAATAAAGTATCAATCGAATCGAATCAATACCTGTGATTAATGACTCACTATACACTTTTAAAATTAAAGGTTCCAAAAAAAGGTTTTTACAGCGATGACATAGAGGAACCATGTTTTTGTTCCTTTTAAAAATAAAGGTTTTTTATTGCCATCTATGGTTCCATGAAGAACCTTTAACATCAGTGGAACCAAGGTTCTTCCTTGTATCTTAAAAATAAAGTTTCCAAAAGGGTTTTTAGCAATGATGCCATAGAGGAACCGTTTTAAGTTCCCAAAGAACGAGTGAACAGTTTTGAAAAGAACCACTTTATTCTTGGTGATTCTTGGTGTGACAAAATTTTTAATGATCTAAAGAACGCTTTTCTATGGAAGCTTGTTTCCAACACCAAATAAAAATAAAAAAAGGTATAACTGTGACTTTTTATCTCACAATTCTGACTTCATTACTCACAATGGCGAGTTTATATCTAGCAATTCAGACTTTATCACGCGCAATTGCGAGATATAAAGTCAGAATTGCGAGATATAAACTCGCAATTCTGAGAAAAAAGAAAAGTAAAAAGAAAAGTCTTTTTTCCTCAGAATTGGACTTTATTTCTCACAACTGTGTGTTTATATCTCGCAATTTTGATTAAAAAAAAGTCAGAATTGTGAGATAAAAAGTCGCAATTACCTATTTTTTCCCTTTTTTTATTGGTGGAAACCTGCTTCCATACTTTTCCACTTTAAAGAAACTTTTGTGCTATAAAAAGGTTCCATGGATATTAAAGGTTCTTCATGAAATCATTGATGCCAATAAAAAAACTTTATTTTTAATGATGCATGAACTTTTTGTGCAATGGAAAAGTTTAGCACTTAAAAATAAAGGTTCCAAAACACAGGGTTTTCACAATGATAAAGAACAATTTTTGGTTCCCTAAAGGAACTTTTAGTGAACAGTTCCTAAAGTAACCATTTTTTTCTAAATGCGAAGAACATTTCAATAATAAACTTTTTTCCATTATAAAAAACCTTTTGTACAATGGAAAGGTTCAACGGAATCCATCAATGCCAATAATGGAAACACTGAAACAAGATTACCCACTCAGAATACCTTGGCAACTGCATAGCAACACCCTGGCAACACCTGAGCATCATTTGAGCGCCGTCTGCGGTTTCAAAGGTAAAAACCCAGTTGAAATCTTATAATCTCTGTGTGCGGTTGTGCAGGCGGCGCTACATGAACCTGAATGCTCTGTGATATCAAAGCAATCTAGATGTGATTAATGATGATTGATTCTGTGAGATTTCAGATACTCCTCCCATATCGTTGATCGTCTGGGAGTCAGAGCGCTCGATTCCTGGAGTCCAAGACCACGGGAAATGAAAGGAGACACACTCGCTCCTGAGCCAAAGCAAATAAACAGTGTGAGAAAGTTTGAGTAAGACGCTTTCGCACAGGCACACGCACCCCCCCGTCCCTCCATCCGTCTGCGATCCACACGAGGCCGGGAACAGGAACAGGAATGGGATGCTGTTATTGGGTCACGTGCAGTGAGAGAGAGGACTGAATTCCTGAAAAGTAGGTCAGTATATTGCAGCATCTGTTTAAGCCATAGCGCCGAGCCTTAGAGAAAGTAAACACAGAAGAATGAGCAGAAACACTGTTGATCAGCCTCGAACCCCACAGCCGACAGGACCCTGAGACACGCCGACGGCCGCGGGAATCCTGCTGAACTGTGACGTTAAGATAGCTGATGCACAACACAACGAACGCCACTCACAAGCCATTTAACCCCAGTACACTGGCCATCAAAGTTTGGGAGAATTACGACAAAATTCTGCATTTATTTGATCAAAAACAGTAAAAACAGTGATATATTTTTATAATTTAAAACAGCTGTTTTATTTGTCAATATATTGTAAAGTGTCATTTATTTCTGTGATCAAAGCTGAATTTTCAGCATCATTACTCCAGTCTTCAGTGTCACGTGATCCTTCAGAAATCATTCTAATATGATGATTTGCTGCTCAACAAACATTTATGATTGTTATCAATGTTTCAGACTTCTGTGGAAACCGTGATTCACTACCATTCAAAAGTTTGGGGTAAGTGAGATCTTAAATAGAGATTTATAGTTTTATTCAACAAGGATGCATTAAAGTGACATTTATAATGTTACAAAAGATTGTTTTTTAAATAAATGCTGTTCTTTTTAACTTTCTATTCAGGACTGGAGTAATGATGCTGAAAATTCAGCTTTGATAACAGGAATAAATTACACTTTACTATATATTCACATAGAAAACAGCTGTTTTAACTTGTAATAATATACACTCACTGAAAATTAATTGTTGGATTTACTTAATAAAGCAGTGTCAAGTGGGTTCCACGCAACTACATTGAGTAATTAAAATAACAATTTAGTTGTATGAACAAAATAAATTAAAGTAAAACTGACAAAATTACTTTGAGTAAAAACAAATCATTTGAATTTTCACTGTTACATAATATTTATATGTGCAGTGTTTTATTTATAAAAGTTTATTATGTAAGGTGAAGACGTTTATTGATTTAATTATATTAAATTAACTATTTGCTCTACAAAATAAACAACTCAGCTAAAAGTCCCCGTGAACCAGAAGTTGCAAACGACTTTTCTCCAGTGTTGTGACGTATTTCCAAGTGAAACGGAATATTGAATAGAGGGCAGAGTTTTACTTTAGCGTTCGTCCTCTCCATCTCTCACTCATAGCAGACTAACGGTTGGAGGGGAGTGGTTTAAGCGTTTTCAACCCAAGCCGTCAAACTGACGTCATCAGAGAAGGAACGCCATTCCAGACCGGAAGTAACTTTTCAGATTTCGAGTAAAGATTACGGCGACAAACTTTTTTTTTTCTGTGTATTAACTTGCGCGGATTAATTGTTCACCTCAAGACTAGTAATGTGCACTAACAAAGTAAATAGGGTCAATTTTGATTTCATGCCAACTTTAAATTAACTTACATGAGTTTTTAAGTAATGTGAACAAGGATGGTTTGAGTGACACTAACAACAGTGAAATTTTATTTTATTTTTACTGTATTTTTGATCATGCCATGCAAGAAAAAAAAATTACTAATGCATTTCCTCGATTTATAAATCATGCATGTTTTAGTAAATTGAGGGAACGAAATAGTAAATTGTGCACATAATATATTAGTATGTATTTTTAAGCAGCGGACGCAGTGAAATATGCATGAAATTTTTTGAATATTGCAATGTGTGTGAAAGGAAAGGTGTTGTGTGACCAACCATCAACTGGAAAGGAAAGTCATTTCAGAGGACCAGCGAGTGATTACATACAGTATAGATTAATGAAGACAAACATTTTTTGTTATTATAATACACTGATGAGATCGAGAATGTGTATTAAGAAAGTAAATGGGTTAGTTCTGAGTTCATGTTGACTTTAATGTTGACTTGAGTTTCTGATGATTGACACACACACACACACACACACTTACACAGAGCGAGTCCAGCGAGAGAAGGGTGCGGCTCGTGTTCAGATGATCTGTTTCTCCACCCACCGTGTGCCATTGTTTCTGCATCTCAGTCTTGACTCTGTTGGGTTGATATCTCCTCATCTCTACACTCTAAACACACATATACAACTGACATGTCAAGATGCACAGCTCATTCTTCAAGTTTATATCTCAAAAACGCAAGTTTTGAGCTTAATAAGCTTCCATACACTGGTATTTACATGGTACTCCAATGTACATCAAAAACTGACATGATACCAGGTCCAAAAAGTATGTTTTTGTTGTTGTTGTTTTTGGTTTTTTGTAAGTGAGACCACATGCCTCTCCAAACTAGCGCTTTGACATGCTCATGGTTTGAATTGTGTATTGTGCAGCACGTCTGGAGGGTAAAAGTCATAAATTGTTTCCCATGAGCCCCCTCTCTCATTGTGCATTGTTCGTGTTCTCTCATTACATGAGTCAAGGTGCTGCCAGCGAGCGCGCGCCCGCGCCTAACGTGACTGGGAACGCGGACAAGAGATGATGCTGCCGCAGAAGTATGAGGCGCGCTCCCGAGCCGCACGCCAAAGTCTGTCAGCAAGTGAAAGTTAAAAAAAAAAATTTAAAAACGCATTTTTTGACTGAGTTAATTTATCACAAAACCTTCCCGGTGTTGTGGTGATTCAGGTAAGGTGCTGTAGAAGTACTATATCAGAACAGTTCACTGAATTATTACCATATATAGTATTTACATGGTGTTTCATCTAAAAGTTACAAACGCATGATATGTATTCTTAGAAGTACCTTTAATGTGGTAATTATCTCCTTATTATGATTGCCTTTTGTTGTGATATTCTTCATTTGTATGTTGCTTTGGATAAAAGTATGGAATTTCTACCGCATTATAAAAAAATCATGCTTTTATAAATCATAATATTTAGTTAGTCATGTTTATTGGTCGGAATTATGACAACATAAGCAAAAATTCTTAATTACCAGTAGTAATTATGACAAAAAGTCAAATTTCTGACTTAAAAAGTCTTATGACATCGAAATCATGACATCCTAAATTGATGTTGTGACTGAAATAAAAAGTCGAAACTATGATCATACTAAGTCAAAATTCTTACTTAAAGCCGTAATTAAATGAAAAAGTTGAAATTCTGACTTAAAAAGTCTTATGACATCGAAATCATGACATCCTAAATCAATGTTGTGACTGAAATTCGATATAAAAAGTCTAAATCCTGACTTAAAAAGTCTTAAAAAAATCGAAATTAAGGCATACGAAATCGATGTTGTGACTGAAATTCAATATAAATTGAATTATGTCACATTTGATTCAATATAAATATAATTATGTCACATAATTCCTAAATTCGATTTAGGAATTATGATCATACTGTCAAAATTCTTACTTAAAAGTTGTAATTATGACACAAATTCAAAATCCTGACTTAAAAAGTCTTAAAAAATCAAAATTAAGGCATACGAAATCGATGTTGTGACTTAAATTCTATATAAAAAGTCGGAACTATGATCATACTAAGTCAAAATTCGTACTTAAAGCCGTAATTAAATTAAAAAGTCGAAATTCTGACTTAAAAAGTCTTATGACATCGAAATCATGACATACTAAATTGATGCTGTGACTGAAATTCGATATAAAAAGTCAGAATTATGATCATACTGTCAAAATTCTTACTTAAAAGTCGTAATTATGACACAAATTCAAAATTCTGACTTAAGAAGTCTTAAAAAATCGAAATTATGAGTTACTAAATCGATGTTGTGACTGAAATTCGACATAAAAAGTCGGAATTATGATCATACTAAGTCAAAATTCTTACCTAAAAGTCGTAATTATGCCACAAATTCGAAATTCTGACTTAAGAAGTCTTAAAAAATCGAAATTATGACTTACTAAATTGATGTTGTGACTGAAATTCAGTATAAAAAGTCAAAATCCTGACTTAAAAAGTCTTCAAATCTATATTAATACATACTAAATTGATGTTGTGACTGAAATTCGATATAAAAAGTCGTAATTATGATCATACCAAGTCAAAATTCTTACTTAAAAGTCATAATTATAACACAAATTTGAAATCCTGACTTAAAAAGTCTTAAAAAAAATCGAAATTAAGGCATACGAAATCGATGTTGTGACTGAAATTCAATATAAATTGAATTATGTCACATTTGATTCAATATAAATTGAATTATGTCACATAATTCCTAAATTCGATTTAGGAATTATGATCATACTAAGTCAAAATTCTTACTTAAAAGTCATAATTATGACACAAATTCAAAATCCTGACTTAAAAAGTATTAAAAAATCGAAATTAAGGCATACGAAATCGATGTTGTGACTGAAATTCGATATAAAAAGTCAGAACTATGATCATACTAAGTCAAAATTCTTACTTAAAGCCGTAATTAAATAAAAAAGTCGAAATCCTGACTTAAAAAGTATTAAAAAATCGAAATTAAGGCATACTAAATTGATGCTGTGACTGAAATTCGATATAAAAAGTCAGAATTATGATCATACTGTCAAAATTCTTACTTAAAAGTTGTAATTATGACACAAATTAAAAATCCTGACTTAAAAAGTCTTAAAAAATCGAAATTAAGGCATACGAAATCGATGTTGTGACTTAAATTCTATATAAAAAGTCGGAACTATGATCATACTAAGTCAAAATTCTTACTTAAAGCCGTAATTAAATGAAAAAGTCGAAATTCTGACTTAAAAAGTCTTATGACATCGAAATCAAGACATCCTAAATCAATGTTGTGACTGAAATTCGATATAAAAAGTCTAAATCCTGACTTAAAAAGTCTTAAAAAAATCGAAATTAAGGCATACGAAATCGATGTTGTGACTGAAATTCAATATAAATTGAATTATGTCACATTTGATTCAATATAAATATAATTATGTCACATAATTCCTAAATTCGATTTAGGAATTATGATCATACTGTCAAAATTCTTATTTAAAAGTTGTAATTATGACACAAATTCAAAATCCTGACTTAAAAAGTCTTAAAAAATCGAAATTAAGGCATACGAAATCGATGTTGTGACTTAAATTCTATATAAAAAGTCGGAACTATGATCATACTAAGTCAAAATTCGTACTTAAAGCCGTAATTAAATGAAAAAGTCGAAATTCTGACTTAAAAAGTCTTATGACATCGAAATCATGACATACTAAATTGATGCTGTGACTGAAATTTGATATAAAAAGTCAGAATTATGATCATACTGTCAAAATTCTTACTTAAAAGTCGTAATTATGACACAAATTCAAAATTCTGACTTAAGAAGTCTTAAAAAATCGAAATTATGAGTTACTAAATCGATGTTGTGACTGAAATTCGACATAAAAAGTCGGAATTATGATCATACTAAGTCAAAATTCTTACCTAAAAGTCGTAATTATGCCACAAATTCGAAATTCTGACTTAAGAAGTCTTAAAAAATCGAAATTATGACTTACTAAATTGATGTTGTGACTGAAATTCAGTATAAAAAGTCAAAATCCTGACTTAAAAAGTCTTATGACATCGAAATTATGACTTACTAAATTGATGTTGTGACTGAAATTCAATATAAAAAGTCAAAATCCTGACTTAAAAAGTCTTCAAATCTATATTAATACATACTAAATTGATGTTGTGACTGAAATTCGATATAAAAAGTCGTAATTATGATCATACCAAGTCAAAATTCTTACTTAAAAGTCATAATTATAACACAAATTTGAAATCCTGACTTAAAAAGTCTTAAAAAAAATCGAAATTAAGGCATACGAAATCGATGTTGTGACTGAAATTCAATATAAATTGAATGATGTCACATTTGATTCAATATAAATTGAATTATGTCACATAATTCCTAAATTCGATTTAGGAATTATGATCATACTAAGTCAAAATTCTTACTTAAAAGTCATGATTATGACACAAATTCAAAATCCTGACTTAAAAAGTATTAAAAAATCGAAATTAAGGCATACGAAATCGATGTTGTGACTGAAATTCGATATAAAAAGTCAGAACTATGATCATACTAAGTCAAAATTCTTACTTAAAGCCGTAATTAAATAAAAAAGTCGAAATCCTGACTTAAAAAGTATTAAAAAATCGAAATTAAGGCATACTAAATTGATGCTGTGACTGAAATTCGATATAAAAAGTCAGAATTATGATCATACTGTCAAAATTCTTACTTAAAAGTCGTAATTATGACACAAATTCAAAATTCTGACTTAAGAAGTCTTAAAAAATCGAAATTATGACTTACTAAATTGTTGTGACTGAAATTCGATATAAAAAGTCAGAACTATGATCATACTAAGTCAAAATTCTTACTTAAAGCCGTAATTAAATGAAAAAGTCGAAATTCTGACTTAAAAAGTCTTATGACATCGAAATCATGACATACTAAATTGATGTTGTGACTGAAATAAAAAGTCGAAACTATGATCATACTAAGTCAAAATTCTTACTTAAAGCCGTAATTAAATGAAAAAGTCGAAATTCTGACTTAAAAAGTCTTATGACATCGAAATCATGACATACTAAATTGATGCTGTGACTGAAATTTGATATAAAAAGTCAGAATTATGATCATACTGTCAAAATTCTTACTTAAAAGTCGTAATTATGACACAAATTCAAAATTCTGACTTAAGAAGTCTTAAAAAATCGAAATTATGAGTTACTAAATCGATGTTGTGACTGAAATTCGACATAAAAAGTCGGAATTATGATCATACTAAGTCAAAATTCTTACCTAAAAGTCGTAATTATGCCACAAATTCGAAATTCTGACTTAAGAAGTCTTAAAAAATCGAAATTATGACTTACTAAATTGATGTTGTGACTGAAATTCAGTATAAAAAGTCAAAATCCTGACTTAAAAAGTCTTATGACATCGAAATTATGACTTACTAAATTGATGTTGTGACTGAAATTCAATATAAAAAGTCAAAATCCTGACTTAAAAAGTCTTCAAATCTATATTAATACATACTAAATTGATGTTGTGACTGAAATTCGATATAAAAAGTCGTAATTATGATCATACCAAGTCAAAATTCTTACTTAAAAGTCATAATTATAACACAAATTTGAAATCCTGACTTAAAAAGTCTTAAAAAAAATCGAAATTAAGGCATACGAAATCGATGTTGTGACTGAAATTCAATATAAATTGAATTATGTCACATTTGATTCAATATAAATTGAATTATGTCACATAATTCCTAAATTCGATTTAGGAATTATGATCATACTAAGTCAAAATTCTTACTTAAAAGTCATGATTATGACACAAATTCAAAATCCTGACTTAAAAAGTATTAAAAAATCGAAATTAAGGCATACGAAATCGATGTTGTGACTGAAATTCGATATAAAAAGTCAGAACTATGATCATACTAAGTCAAAATTCTTACTTAAAGCCGTAATTAAATAAAAAAGTCGAAATCCTGACTTAAAAAGTATTAAAAAATCGAAATTAAGGCATACTAAATTGATGCTGTGACTGAAATTCGATATAAAAAGTCAGAATTATGATCATACTGTCAAAATTCTTACTTAAAAGTCGTAATTATGACACAAATTCAAAATTCTGACTTAAGAAGTCTTAAAAAATCGAAATTATGACTTACTAAATTGTTGTGACTGAAATTCGATATAAAAAGTCAGAACTATGATCATACTAAGTCAAAATTCTTACTTAAAGCCGTAATTAAATGAAAAAGTCGAAATTCTGACTTAAAAAGTCTTATGACATCGAAATCATGACATACTAAATTGATGTTGTGACTGAAATAAAAAGTCGAAACTATGATCATACTAAGTCAAAATTCTTACTTAAAGCCGTAATTAAATGAAAAAGTCGAAATTCTGACTTAAAAAGTCTTATGACATCGAAATCATGACATACTAAATTGATGCTGTGACTGAAATTCGATATAAAAAGTCAGAATTATGATCATACTGTCAAAATTCTTACTTAAAAGTTGTAATTATGACACAAATTCAAAATTCTGACTTAAGAAGTCTTAAAATCGAAATTATGACTTACTAAATTGATGTTGTGACTGAAATTCGATATAAAAAGTCGGAATTATGATCATACTAAGTCAAGATTCTTACTTAAAGCCGTAATTAAATGAAAAAGTCGAAATTCTGACTTAAGAAGTCTTAAAAAATCGAAATCATGACATACTAAATCGATGTTGTGACTGAAATTCGATATAAAAAGTCGGAATTATGATCATAAGTCAAAATTCTTACATAAAGGTTGTAATTATGACACAAATTCGAAATCCTGACTTAAGAAGTCTTACAGAAAATCGAAATTATGACTTACTAAATTGTTGTGACTGAAATTCGATATAAAAAGTCAGAACTATGATCATACTAAGTCAAAATTCTTACTTAAAGCCGTAATTAAATGAAAAAGTCGAAATTCTGACTTAAAAAGTCTTATGACATCGAAATCATGACATACTAAATTGATGTTGTGACTGAAATAAAAAGTCGAAACTATGATCATACTAAGTCAAAATTCTTACTTAAAGCCATAATTAAATGAAAAAGTCGAAATTCTGACTTAAAAAGTCTTATGACATCGAAATCATGACATACTAAATTGATGCTGTGACTGAAATTCGATATAAAAAGTCAGAATTATGATCATACTGTCAAAATTCTTACTTAAAAGTTGTAATTATGACACAAATTCAAAATTCTGACTTAAGAAGTCATAAAATCGAAATTATGACTTACTAAATTGATGTTGTGACTGAAATTCGATATAAAAAGTCGGAATTATGATCATACTAAGTCAAGATTCTTACTTAAAGCCGTAATTAAATGAAAAAGTCGAAATTCTGACTTAAGAAGTCTTAAAAAATCGAAATCATGACATACTAAATCGATGTTGTGACTGAAATTCGATATAAAAAGTCGGAATTATGATCATAAGTCAAAATTCTTACATAAAGGTTGTAATTATGACACAAATTCGAAATCCTGACTTAAGAAGTCTTACAGAAAATCGAAATTATGACTTACTAAATTGATGTTGTGACTGAAATTCGATATAAAAAGTCTGAATTATGATCATACTAAGTCAAAATTGCTTACGTAAAAGCCGTAATTATGACAAAAATTCGAAAATCTGACTTAAAAATTCTTAAAATCGAAATGAAGACACTAAATTGATGTTGTGACTGAAATTCAATATAAAAAGTCGGAATTATGATCATACTAAGGCAAAATTCCTACTTAAAGCCGTAATTAATTGGAAAAGTCGAAATTCTGACTTAAAAAGTCTAATGACATCGAAATCATGACATACTAAATCGATGTTGTGAATAAAATTCGATATAAAAAGTCGAAATTATGACATACCAAGTTGAAATTGTCGAAATTCTGACGTAAAAAAGTAATATTCATGACATAAAAAGTCGAAAATCTTACAAAATGCCATCCAGTTTTTGATCTTCCATGTAAAAGCGTCTTTAACGGCATAGATGAGACTCGTCATGCCCGCCGCGCATGTTCTCGCGAGATCTGAGGGAGCGAGTGTTTTCGGCTGCGGCTGGACGAGGTTTGAGTGGCGCAGCAGAATGAGCGCTGATGCAGTAACACACACTCATCCTGCTGCGCTTTGTGTTGCATCTCTGCGTCGCCTTCACTCTCCTTTTCTCACCCTGACAACTTTTATCAGGCACTTTAAAGTCTTTATTTTTGCACTCTTACTGGAGGAGACTTCATCTTCATCTTCTTCATCATCTGCTGGAGGTACAGAAACTTTCTTTCCCTCAGTTTTGCTTCTTTCGTTTCTCTGTTGTGGTATTCTTGTTTACTTTACACAAACATAACTAACTCACAAACACACACACAGCTCTTCTTTTGCTCGGTAATGTGTGTTTTATCAGTTTTGTTATTAATGCGAGTTGTTGGTCGTGCAGCGGGAGCGAGCGCAGAATGAGGCAGCTGCTCGTGCTCGCGGCGGGACTCTCAGCGCTCGTTTCGCTGTGTGTGTCTGCGCAGACACTCGACGCAGGCGCAGACAGAGCTGCGCAGACGCCTGACGCGGAGCAACCGAGAGCGAGCCGAGCGAAACGGCGAGGCGGCGGGCAAGACGTGCTGAAGGGGTAACGAGAACATTTACTCCAAACACCATAGTAAAACTGTCATTAGCAGCAGTTAACGAGTTTTAAAGGCTGTGGGAACTCTGTTAATTATGCGTTAACTACTGTCATAATAACATTAATAACTGCTTTGGTTTCATAAACAGTGCAAGAAAGTGCTGTTTTCATAATTTTGTTGATTGTTTGTTTTGTACACATCTCAAATTCTGTGTTAAATTAAACACAATAATTACATATCATTAAAATGATTTAGATGAAAATATCAAACTATGGGAAAAATAAGTGCATAAACGATAAACTGAAAATACAATAAAATATACTGGGTTGTTTTGACCCAGCGGTTGGGTTGAATGTTTGCTTAACCTGCTGGGTAGTTTTATTTAACTCAACTATTGATTAAAAATTACTGTATTGCATGCTTAAAATGATCCCAAAATATGTTGGAAATTATCATTTATTATTATGTTTAATAAATGAAAATGTATTAATAAGTTTAATGAATAATAATTAAACAATAAATTGCTTATTAATAAATGAGAGACTAGAGGCAACAATAATAATCAAAAGGTGAACATTTATTAATAAGCAATTTATTGTTTAATTATTATTCATTAAACTTATTAATAAATGTTCAAGCCATACTGTAATTTTTAATCAATAGTTGAGTTAAATAAAACTACCCAGCATGTTGGGTCAAAACAACCCAATCGCTGGGTTTGTCCATTTTTAACCCAACTTGGGTTGTTTTTAACCCAGCATTTTTTAGAGTGTGTAACTAAATAGACCATAGGACTTGAATTAAATTAATCTATTTATATTATTTTATACTATTCATGCTCTTTTCTTTATATTTTCTTCATTTTTATTCTACATACAGAGATCGTAATAAAAAACATACTTTGATCTAGATTAAAATATCAAAGATTCAATTATAAGACAAAAAATAAACAAAAGAGCATTAAAGATATGAGATAATTAAGCAATTAATAAGGCTGTGACTTAAGTCACTTGTAGTTCATGTTTTTTTCTTATTTCTTCAGTGATTCTGCTTGTTAACAGCAGGTGTTCATCACTAATGCGCAATCATTACTTAATTGCTTAATTATTTAACACTATATGAGGGACCATATGTACTCTGAGCAGAGTTGATTTAACTCTGGGGATTTTGCTGTGTATTATTACCATGTTAATTTTATTCTATGTACAAAGCGTCCCACTTTACAAGTTAACTACTATGGAACTACTAAGATTTAAATGAATCATTTGATGCATATTTTTTGTTTTCGAGGCAAGTACATATAAAGTGGGATGTGTGTGACAAATAAAATTGGAATTTTCCTCAGAAAAGATTGTTGATTTGCCGAAATCTTCCCGCAGGCCGAATGTGTGTGGATCCCGTCACCATGCGTACTGCTGTCCCGGATGGAAGACCTTGACCGGAGGGAACCAGTGCATCGTCCGTAAGTCCTCATCCACTTCCTTTTTGGTGTGTAAAGCACAAGTAAACACACACGCGCACTATCTGCATGACTGTACCGCGGGGGAGGGGGGGGGGGGGGTCAGTATACATGCACTGGATGGTTGTTTTTGCTTTTGTCCTGTAAATGAATAGATTGGCAGCGTTCAAGATCGTTGTGTGATTTTGGCGGTCTGCCGTCTCCCAGGCGCGGTGGGTGGGGTGATGTTGTTTACATGTGAAGGTCAGGCACACTAATGGATCTCGGTCACAATGGCCCAAGTCTCTCTGACCTCCTCACCTCTCACTGACCGCACTTATAAGAGCGTTCCGGTAATAACCAGGGTTTGGTCGCATTCCAATTACATATGCATCATTTAATCACATTAATCCGATTAAGCCGATATTTCCTGAATAAGACAGCTGGCATATGCCTCGATTGAGTGGAAGACGGTCTCATGGAAAAAGACCTGACAGCAGGACCAGACCTCAGTCTGCAGACTTTGATTTGTGGGATGGATTTGAAGACTGGACAATTCTTTTTTTATGCAATATTGCAGTGTCTTTTTTATAAATGATTTATCAATATAACTCGTGAAACTCGGATGGATGGATGGATGGATAGATAGAAAGAGAGATAAATAGAATAATAGATAGATAGACGGACAGACGGATGGATAGAACAATAGATGGATAGATAGATGGATGGATAGATAGATAGATAGATAGATAAGTAGATAGATAGATGGACGGATGGATGGACAGATAGATAGATGGACGGATGAACAGACAGATAGATAGATAGATAGATAGATAGATAGATAGATAGATAGATAGATAGATAGATAGATAGATGGACAGATAGATAGATGGACAGATAGATAGATGGACGGATGGATGGACAGATAGATAGATAGATAGATAGATAGATAGATAGATAGATAGATAGATAGATAGATAGATAGATAGATAGATAGATAAGTAGATAGATAGATGGACGGATGGATGGATGGATGGATGGATGATGGATAGATAGAAAGAGAGATAAATAGAACAATAGATAGATAGACAGATGGGCAGAAAGAACAATAAATGGATAGATAGATGGATGGAAGATGTATAGATAGATA